>NC_091299.1:59463105-59515605 GCF_038502225.1 Cherax quadricarinatus
AATGATAGAAAAGAAACTAAAGGTTTGGTACACAAATGCGGATGGAATAATGAATAAACATGAGGAGTGGAATGAAAGAATCAGTGAAAAATCCCCAGACATCATAGCAGTCACAGAAACAAAACTCGCTGAGATAATAACAGACACAATCTTCCCAACAGGATATCAGATCCTGAGGAAAGATAGAAGGAGTAGAGGGGGAGGAGGGGTTGCACTGCTCATAAAACACCAATGGGGATTTGAGGAAATGGAAGGCATGGACATGATTGGAGAAAGAGACTACATTGTAGGTACAATTCAGTCCGGAGAACATAAAGTAGTCATTGGAGTGATGTATAACCCACCACAGAACTGCAGGAGGCCAAGAGAGGAGTACGAAGAAAACAACAGGGTGATGGTGGACACACTGGCTGAGGTGGCAAGAAGAGCTCACTCGAGCAGAGCAAAGTTACTGGTAATGGGCGATTTCAACCACAGGGAGATCGACTGGGAAAACCTGGAGCCACATGGGGGTCCCGAAACATGGAGAGCAAAGATGATGGATGTGGTACTTGAAAACCTCATGCATCAACATGTCAGGGACACAACCAGAGAGAGAGGGGAGGATGAGCCAGCAAGACTGGATCTTGTGTTCACCCTGAGCAGTTCAGACATCGAGGACATCACTTACGAGAGGCCCCTTGGAGCTAGCGATCATGTGGTTCTGAGTTTTGACTATATAGTAGAGTTACAAGTGGAGAAGGTAACAGGAACTGAAGGGGACAGGCCAAACTATAAAAGGGGGGGACTACACAGGTATGAGAAACTTCCTGCAGGAGGTTCAGTGGGACAGAGAAATGGTAGGAAAATCAGTAAACGAGATGATGGAATATGTGGCAACAAAGTGCAAGGAGGCAGAGGAAAGTTTTTGTTCCCAAGGGAAACAGAAATAATAGGAAGACCAAGACGAGTCCTTGGTTTACCCGAAGGTGTAGGGAGGCAAAAGCTAAGTGCAACAGAGAATGGAAAAGGTACAGGAGGCATAGGACCCAGGAAAACAAGGAGATTAGTAGAAGAGCCAGAAACGAGTATGCGCAGATAAGGAGGGAGGCCCAGAGACAGTATGAAAACGACATAGCATCGAAAGTCAAATCTGACCCGAAACTGCTGTATAGCCACATTAGGAAGAAGACAACAGTCAAGGACCAGGTGATAAGGCTGAGGAAAGAAGGTGGGGAACTCACAAGAAACGATCAAGAGGTATGTGAGGAGCTCAACACGAGATTTAAGGAAGTATTTACAGTAGAGACAGGAAGGACTCTGGGGGGACAGACCAGATGGGGACACCAACAAGGAATACACCAACAAGTGTTGGACGACATACATACAGATGAGGAGGAGGTGAAGAAACTGCTAAGGGACATCGATACCTCAAAGGCAATGGGACCGGACAACATCTCTCCATGGGTCCTTAGAGAGGGAGCAGATATGTTGTGCGTACCACTTACCACAATCTTCAACACATCCCTGGAAACTGGGCAACTACCTGAGGTATGGAAGACAGCAAATGTAGTTCCCATTTTCAAAAAAGGAGACAGAAAAGAGGCACTAAACTATAGACCTGTGTCATTGACGTGTATAGTATGCAAAATTATGGAGAAGATTATCAGGAGGAGAGTGGTGGAGCACCTGGAACGGAACAGGAGTATAAATGCCAACCAGCACGGATTCACGGAAGGCAAATCCTGTGTCACAAACCTTCTGGAGTTTTATGATAAAATAACAGAAGTAAGACAAGAGAGAGAGGGGTGGGTTGATTGCATCTTCTTGGACTGCAAGAAGGCCTTTGACACAGCTCCTCACAAGAGATTAGTGCAGAAGCTAGAGCATCAGGCGCATATAACAGGAAGGGCACTGCAATGGATCAGAGAATACCTGACAGGGAGGCAACAACGAGTCATGGTACGTAATGATGTATCACAGTGGGCACCTGTGACGAGCGGGGTCCCACAGGGGTCGGTCCTAGGACCAGTGCTATTTTTGGTATATGTGAACGACATGACGGAAGGGTTAGACTCAGAAGTGTCCCTGTTTGCAGATGATGTGAAGTTAATGAGGAGAATTAAATCTGATGAGGACCAGGCAGGACTTCAAAGAGACCTGGACAGACTGGACACCTGGTCCAGCAAATGGCTTCTCGAATTTAATCCTGCCAAATGCAAAGTCATGAAGATAGGGGAAGGGCACAGAAGACCACAGACAGAGTATAGGCTAGGTGGCCAAAGACTGCAAACCTCACTCAAGGAGAAAGATCTTGGGGTGAGTATAACACCGAGCATGTCTCCGGAAGCACACATCAATCAGATAACTGCTGCAGCATATGGGCGCCTGGCAAACCTGAGAACAGCATTCCGACACCTTAGTAAGGAATCATTCAAGACACTGTACACCGTGTATGTCAGGCCCATACTGGAGTATGCAGCACCTGTTTGGAACCCGCACTTGATAAAGCACGTCAAGAAACTAGAGAAAGTACAAAGGTTTGCAACAAGGTTAGTTCCAGAGCTAAGGGGAATGTCCTATGAAGAAAGATTAAGGGAAATCGGCCTGACGACACTGGAGGACAGGAGGGTCAGGGGAGACATGATAACGACATATAAAATACTGCGTGGAATAGACAAGGTGGACAAGGACAGGATGTTCCAGGGAGGGGACACAGAAACAAGAGGCCACAATTGGAAGTTGAAGACACAAATGAGTCAGAGAGATAGTAGGAAGTATTTCTTCAGTCATAGAGTTGTAAGGCAGTGGAATAGCCTAGAAAATGACGTAGTGGAGGCAGGAACCATACACAGTTTTAAGACGAGGTTTGATAAAGCTCATGGAGCGGGGAGAGAGAGGGTCTAGTAGCAGCCGGTGAAGAGGCGGGGCCAGGAGCTAGGACTCGACCCCTGCAACCACAAATAGGTGAGTACAAATAGGTGACTACACACACACACACACATACACACACACACACACACACACACACACACACACACATACACACACACACACACACACACACACACACACACACACACACACACACACACACACACATACACACATACACACACACACACACACACACACGCACGCACACACACACACACACACACACACACACACACACACACACACACACACACATACACACAACTGCTGTATCATATGGGCGCCTGACAAACCTAAGAATAACGTTTCGACATCTACTTAAGGATTCATTCAAGACTCTGTACACAGTGAACGTCAGGCCCACACTGGAGTATGCAGCACCAGTATGTAACCTACACCTCGTCAAGCACGTCAAGAAATTAGAGACAAATTGCAACATGACAGTATTGGAAAACTTCATGCATCAACATGTTAGGGACACAGCCAGAGAGAGAGGAGAGGTTGATCCAGCAAGGCTGGACGTCGTATTCACCTTGAACACTTGAGAAATAGGGAACATTACACATGAAAGGCCTCTTGGCACTAGTGACCACGTGTCGAAAAGAGGCCAAAGCCAAGTGTGCTAGAGCATGGAAAAAGTATAGAAGGTAAAGGATTCAAGAAAACAAGAAGAACCAGATATGAATATGCATGGATGAGGAGAGAGGCCCAGCTGCAACATTAGAATTACATAGCATCAAGAGTCAAATCTGACCCAAAGTTATTATACAGCCACATCAGGAGGAAAACAACAGTTAATGCCCAGGTAATCAGGTTGAGGAAGGAAGGAGGGGAGCTCACGGTCACCAGGAAGTATGTCAAGAGCTTAACACAAGATTTAGAAAAGTATTCACAGTGCAGACTGAAATGTTTTCAGTAAACCGAGGTGGTAGGGTGTGCTAGCAAGTGCTGAAACACACTGCACATAACCAAGGAGGAGGTGAAGAAACTGCTAGGTGAACTAGATATCTCAAAGACGATGGGCCCAGATAACATCTCTCCATGGGTCCTGAGTGAAGGAGCACAGGAAGTGTGTGTGCCGCTAGCAGTATTCTTCAATAAATCTATCGGAACCGGGCAACTGCCTGAGGTGTAGAAGACAGCAAAGGTTGTTCCAATATTTATAAAGGAGAGAGAGAGACAGGCAGCATTAAACTACAGACCGGTATCACTGATATAAGAAGATTATCAGGAGAGAAGTGGTGGAGCACCTAGAAAAGATTGGGCTCATACACGACAATCAGCACGGCTTCAGAAAAAAAGAAAATCCTGTGTCACAAATCTACTTGAGTTCTGTGACAAGGTAATGGAAGACAGGAGAGAGAGAGAGAGAGAGAGAGAGAGAGAGAGGGGAATAGGTAAATTGCATGTTTTTGGACTGTAAGTAGGCTTTCGACACAGTAGCACACAAGAGACTTGTTCAAAAACTAGTGGAGCAGGCAGGAATAATAAGGAAAGCACAGCAATTGATCAGGGAATACCCGACGGGAAGGAAACAACGAGAGTTGGTACGTGAAGAGGTCTCAGAGTGGGCCCAAGTGTAGAGTGGGATTCCACAAGGGTCAGTCCTAGATTAGGTGCTGCTGCTTGTATTTGTGAATGATAAGATGGAAAAGGTGTCCCTGTTCGTCGATGATGTGTAGCTAATGAGGAGAATACAAGCAGATGAGGAATCAGTTAAGATTACAAGGGTATCTGGACAGGCTGCGGGCCGTGTCCCACATATTGCTTCTGGAGTTTAACCCCAGCAAATGCAAAGATATGAAGCTTGGGGAAAGACAAAGAAGACCGCAGATGGACTACAGGCTAAGGGATCAAAAGCTGCAAACCTCACATAAGGAAAAGCATCTTGGAGTGACCATTATACCGAGCACGTCTCCTGAGGCGAATATCAGTCAAATAACTGCTGCAGCGTATGGGTGCCTGGCAAACCTGAGAATAGAATTTCGACATCTAAGTAAGGAGTCATTCATGACACTGTATACCGTGTACAGCAGGCCCATACTGGAGTATGCAGTACCAGTATGGAACCCACACCTGGTCAAACACGTCAAAAAATTGGAGAAAATGCAAAAGTTTGCAACAAGATTAGTTCCAGAGCTAAGGGATTTGTCCTACGAGGAGAGGTTAAGGGAACTCAACCTGACAACACTGGAGGACACGAGGGATAGAGGAGACATGATAAAGACGTATAAAATACTTAGAGGAATTGACAGGGTGGACAAGGAACAAGGAACCACAACTAGAAGTTAAAAACTCAAATGAGACATAGGAATGTTAGTATTTCTTTAGCGTTTGAGTTGTCAGGAAGTGGAAGAATCTGGAGAGTGAAGTAGTGGAGGCAGGATCCATACATACCTTTAAGAAGAGATATGATAAGCCTCTTCAAGTGGTGAGAGTGAGATAGTAGCGACTAGCAAAGAGTCGGGGACAGGAGCTGTGACTCGACCCCTGCAATTACATATACTTGAGTACATATAGGTGAGTATACACACACACACACACACACACACACACACACACACACACACACACACACACACACACACACACACACACCCAACACCCAACACCCAACACCCAGCTATAGAATCCCACAGTACGCTACCAGGTCTTCCACCCTCACAGGCCCCCCAAACCACAGTGTTGGAGAGGAAACTGAAGGTATGGTACACAAACGCTGATGGAATAACAAATAAGTGGGAGGAGTGGCACGAAAGAGTCAGAGAGGCATCACTGCACATCATAGCTCTCACAGAAACCAAGCTTACAGGTATGATAACAGATGCCATCTTTCTAATGGGATATAAGATCCTGAGGAAAGACAGAGGGAACAGGGGGGGTGGAGGAGTGGCACTGCTGAACAAAAACCGATGGAATTTTGATGAGCTGGAGAGAGGAGACAGCGGAGAAGTAAGCGATTACATAGCAGGAACGCTTCACTCTGGAGGTCCAAAAGTGGTAATTGCAGTGATGTATAACCCACCACAGAACAGCAGGAGGCCAAGGCAAGAGTATGATGAGAGCAATAGAGCGATGGTTGACACACTGGCTGCAGTGGCCAGAAGAGCTCATGCATGCAGGGCAAAGCTCCTGATCATGGGTGACTTTAACCACAAGGAAATCGATTGGGAGAACTTGGAGCCACATGGGGGCCAAGATACATGGAGGGCTAAGATGATGGAGGTGGTACTGGAAAACTTCATGTACCAACACGTAAGGGACACTACGAGAGAGAGAGGAGAGGATGAACCAGCAAGACTAGACCTAGTATTCACCTTGAGTAGTGCAGGTATTGAGGACATCACATATGAAAGACCCCTTGGGGTCAGCGATCATATGGTTTAAAGCTTCGAATACACAGTAAAGCTACAAGTGGAGGGGGAAGCAGGAAGGCCAGGACGAATGAAGCCAAACTACAAGAAAGATGACTACACGGGAATGAGGAACTTATTGAATGGGGTTCAGTGGGACAGAGAACTGGCAGGGAAGCCAGTTAATGAGATGATGGAATATGTAGCAACACTGTGCAAGGAGGCTGAGGAGAGGTTTGTACCCAAGGGTAACAGGAATAATGAAAAAGCCAGGATGAGCCCATGGTTCACCCAAAGGTGCAGGGAGGCAAAAACCAAGTGTGCTAGGGAATGGAAGAAATATAGAAGGCAAAGGACCCAGGAGAATAAGGAGAGCAGTCGTAGAGCCAGCAATGAATATGCACAGATAAGAAGTGAGGCCCAACGACGATATGAAAATGACATAGCAGGAAAAGCCAAATCTGACCCGAAACTGTTATACAGCCACATCAGGAGGACAACAACAGTCAAGGACCAGGTAATCAGGCTAAGGAAGGAAGGAGGAGAGACAACAAGAAATGACTGTGAAGTATGTGAGGAACTCAACAAGAGATTCAAAGAAGTGTTCACAGAGGAGACAGAAAGGGCTCCAGAAAGACGGAGAGGTGGGGTACACCACCAAGTGCTGGACACAGTACACACAATCAAGGAAGAAATGAAGAGGCTTCTGAGTGAGCTACATACCTCAAAGGCAATGGGGCCGGATAACATCTCTCCATGGGTCCTGAGAGAGGGAGCAGAGGCGCTATGTGTACCCCTAACAATAATATTCAATACATCTATCGAAACAGGGAGATTGCCTGAGGCATGGAAGACAGCAAATGTAGTCCCAATCTTTAAAAAAATAGACAGACATGAAGCACTAAACTACAGACCAGTGTCACTGACATGTATAGTATGCAAAATCATGGAGAAGATTATCAGGAGAAGACTGGTGGAACACCTAGAAAGGAATGATCTCATCAACAGCAGTCAACATGGTTTCAGGGACGGGAAATCCTGTGCCACAAACCTACTGGAGTTCTACGACATGGTGACAGCAATAATACAAGAGGGAGAGGGGTGGGTGGATTGCATTTTCTTGGACTGCAAGAAGGCGTTTGACACAGTTCCACACAAGAGATTAGTGCAAAAACTGGAGGACCAAGCAGGGATAACAGGGAAGGCACTACAATGGATCAGGGAATACTTTTCAGGAAGACAGCAGCGAGTCATGGTACGTGGCGAGGTGTCAGAGTGGGCACCTGTGACCAGCGGGATTCCACAGGGGTCAGTCCTAGGACCAGTGCTGCTTCTGGTATTTGTGAACGACATGACGGAAGGAATAGACTCTGAAGTGTCCCTGTTTGCAGATGACGTGAAGTTTATGAGAAGAATTCACTCGATCGAAGACCAGGCAGAACTACAAAGGGATCTGGACAGGCTGCAGACCTGGTCCAGCAATTGGCTCCTGGAATTCAACCCCACCAAGTGCAAAGTCATGAAGATTGGGAAAGGGCAAAGAAGACCGCAGATGGAATACAGTCTAGGGGGCCAGAGCCTACAAACCTCACTCAAGGGAATAGATTTTGGGGTGAGTATAACACCAGGCACATCTCCTGAAGCGCACATCAACCAAATAACTGCTGCAGCATATGGGCGCCTAGCAAACCTCTGAACAGCATTCCGACATCTTAATAAGGAATCGTTCAGGACCCTGTACACCGTGTACGTTAGGCCCATATTGGAGTATGCGGCACCAGTTTGGAACCCACACCTAGCCAAGCACGTAAAGAAACTAGAGAAAGTGCAAAGGTTTGCAACAAGATTAGTCCCAGAGCTAAGAGGTATGTCCTACGACGAGAGGTAAAGGGAAATCAACCTGACGACACTGGAGGACAGGAGAGATAGGGGGGACATGATAACGACATACAAAATACTGAGAGGAATTGACAAGGTGGACAAAGACAGGATGTTCCAGAGACTGGACACAGCAACAAGGGGACACAGTTGGAAGTTGAAGACACAGATGAATCACAGGGATGTTAGGAAGTATTTCTTCAGCCACAGAGTAGTCAGGAAGTGGAATAGTTTGGGAAGCGATGTAGTGGAGGCAGGATCCATACATAGCTTTAAGCAGAGGTATGATAAAGCTCACGGTTCAGGGAGAGTGACCTAGAAGCGACCAGTGAAGAGGCGGGGCCAGGAGCTTGGACTCGACCCCTGCAACCTCAACTAGGTGAGTACACACACACACGCACACACGCACACACACACATGAACGTCTGACAACCTTAAGAATAACATTCTAACACCTCAGTAAGGAATCGTTCAGGACCCTCTTATTACGTAGTATTTATTACGTCTACGGATTAACAGTGGTCATTGTAGAGATAAACTTTAAGATGATAAATGCTTATTGTGATTTTTCTATATACAAACAAACTGCACCAAGATAGTACTTGATGCAGATTTCGTATTTTGTGTTTCCTCAGACCTAAGGTTAATTTCGCAGTTTTTCCCTTGACGAGCTGTACCCGACTGGATCCAGCTAGCTGAGACCAGTGGTATAGGGGACGGGGTATGATCCCATGATGTTACAGTGCCATACACTGCAACATCATGGGAATAAGTAAGTTTATTCAGGTATACACAAATAGTTACATAGAAGTATCATACATAACAACATATGTGTAGAGAACCTGGGATAACCCAAAAAAGTCAGACAGAGTGACTTATTTCCATTGGGGTCCTTTTACCTTATTAATATAATATAAAGGTTATAATATTTTCTTATTATTCTATAATGAAGATAACATCTTATTATCATACTAAAAAGACTATCTACTACACGAGGGTCATTAAGACTATCTACAACACGAGGGTCATTACTAGGAATAAGGTAAAATTTACACGTATGTTAGCTAAAACACAGAAAATCATTCCCCTCCCTTTCTGTAGCTACATTCATCAGACACCTTTTGGCAGTCTTCATGAACTGGTTCATGCTATGACTGGCTTTGACATGTGCGGGTAGTATGTTCCATTCCTTTATTGCTGTACAATAAAAGGTGTTTGAAGCCTGGCCACTGACTGTGGGTACTACAAAGTTGTGCTCTCTCCCCCTAGTACTATGATTGCTTTGGTTCCCAACCTTGACAAAATTGACAGCAAGATATTCTGGACACTGTTTGTGAGCAATTTTATAAACATGATTTAGCTTCAGTTGTTTTACTCTGTCTTCAACATTCAGCATATCCAACTGCTGTAATTCATCCTGGCCTACATGTTCTCTTGGTCCCTGCCCCAGGATGAATCTTACGATTTTGTTCCGGGTGATTTGCAGTCTATCTTTCAGTTTTTTTGTCAAGGCAGAGTACCATGACGAGCAAGCGTAATCCATATGGCATTGTATAAGGGCTAGACATAGGGTCCTGCGAGCCTCAGTAGGTAGACACTGTGCTTGTCTATACAGGAACTTCAGTCTGGCATTCGCTTTCTTTACTACACTGTTCCCTATCAATTCTCCTGACATGCATGGGTCAAAGGGGATTCCCAGATATTTTACTGATGAAACCAAAGTGATGGGCTCCCCATTACACTGGACATTAAAATTATTTATCCTTCTCGGTTTATGTTTCGTGCCAAAGAGAATGGCTTCAGTTTTCCCGAGGTGTAATGATAGTTTGTTGTCTACTAACCATTTGCTGCAGGACTCCAGTTCCAGTGTTAAAATATTAGCTGTATCTTGTGGGTCTTTATCTGACACTAGCAGGGCACTGTCATCTGCATACAGTAGGAGTTTGCACTTGACACTGATAGGCATGTCATTGACATAACATAAGAATAATAAGGGACCCAGAATACTACCTTGGGGAACTCCACATGCTATCGGCAGGGGTTCTGATTCCGTTTTGTTGATTTTGACAATTTGTCTCCTGTCGCTAAGTCTACAGAACCTATACTGATAGCTTGAAGTTTCTTACATAATATATTGTGGTTGGCAGTATCGAAGGCCTTTTGCAGGTCTAAGGTTACCATACCTATGAGGTTCCCCATTGACATTTCAGCTCTCAGGTAATCCATTAGATTAATTAGGGAAGTGCCGGTTGAGTAAGAGTGAACCTAGCAGCGACCAGTGAAGAGGTGGGGCCAGGAGCAATGAATCGACCTCTGCAACCAAAATTAGGCGAGTACACACACAAACAGGGGATTGGAGCTGTGAATCGACCCCTGCGACCACAAATAAGTGAGTACACACATATATACTTACTCAAACACTCCCCATCCCCACACGCCAAGTGTCTATCAACAAGGACCTCTGAGAACTAGTAAGTAAGGAACATCCGGTGCTTGTGGTCAACCCTCTATGGATCTGGATATTTTTTACCCAGACTTAACTGACTCGTCCCGTCTATTTAATTCATACCAGAGAAAGAAGTGGACTTTCAGCTTCCATACCTAGAAGTTTTCCTCCACTGGGTTGATAGAACTTCAAGTTCACGGTATATAGGAAGGACACTAATGTCTGCCCCTACAACCATTACTGCTCCAACCATGTAACAAGAGTAAATAGGAGTGTCTTTCTCATTATGTATCTCGGAGCTTTCTGAGGTGGCAGCCCTGAGTTTCTTCATGAAACAGCTTCATGTTAGCAGCTAGAAAGACTTATTATAAAACTAAATGATAGATAACGCCTCAGGTTAAGAATTTGTTAGTTCTCTCATGCAAGAGAGAACTAACAAATTCTGTTCCGCCGAATGCCCTAAAAAGATTTAACAAATAAGTAGTCTTCAAGAACTCAGTCTGGAGATTAGAAGAATCCAGTGCCATATTTAACGACATAAAGACTTGCGATATCCCAGCAAAATGGTCAGAAGCCAGAGATTTATTTGCCTGTTCAACCTGGCTAGAAAGCCACATCTTAGCATCGGCAGCTATGAAATATGATAGCCTTTCAATATATAACAGTAGCCTAGGATTGTTCAAACTTGATTCATTTGCAACTGAAGCTAGTGTTCATAACTAAAATGTCATAATTCTACACTCATAAACTGTGGTTACCTTAAATCAAATAATTTATCTTCTGGTTTCTGCTTACCTGCCAACTCTTTATGTTAGACCACTGTTTCAAAAAGAGTTGTACTGGGCTTTTCATTGTTTAAAGAGCCATGGAAACTAAACTGGGGGAGTGTCCTGTTTGGGCTCTGTTAGTTGGGTTTGGCCTGGTGGTTAGCGCTCTCGCTTCACACGGCGAGGGCCTGGGTTCGATTCCCAGCCAGAGTAGAAACATTGGGCGTGTTTCTTTCCACCTGTTGTCTATGTTCCCCATCAGTAAAATGTGTACCTGGGTGTTAGTCGACTGGTGTGGGTCGCATCCTGGGACACTGACCTAATTTGCCCGAGATGCTCAGCATAACAAGTGGCTTTCTATGTAGTAGTATGTCATTGTTGTCAGCTAGGACTGTATACCATGTACATATACTTGTAGTAAATAAAGATTATTATTATCGTCCCCCCGCATTTATGCGAGTTTACCCACCGTCCATTCTCTTTAATTCCCATTTTCTGGATAGATAATAACCGAAAATCAATGTTCCTAGCCTGTTGTGTATATCACACTGATTAATGACCTGCAGATCTATATAGATGAATATTTCGTTGTTATTTAGATAACATGCTTTCAAAAGAGAAATGCCAATAACCACAAAATTTTCCATAACAGTAAATTCTCAGAAACATATTGCTACAAACCCAAGAAATCAGAATTTAAATTCCAGTATAATGAAACGTATGGAAGTCTGCCGGCATTTTCTTGATAATTACCATGTCACTAGTGAGACATTTTCTTGGCCATTACTACTGTCAGTGTTTATGGACCGGGTTGTCTGTTCCAACAGACACCAGACTGCCAGGCACTGTACTGTTGTCTGGTGCTCGGTTATTCTGCAGGTAGCAGCTCCCACACATGTCTGGACTGCAGGTAGCAGCTCCCACACCTGTCTGGACTGCAGGTAGCAGCTCCCACACCTGTCTGCACTGCAGGTAGCAGCTCCCACACCTGTCTGCACTGCAGGTAGCAGCTCCCACACCTGTCTGCACTGCAGGTAGCAGCTCCCATACCTGTCTGCACTGCAGGTAGCAGCTCCCACACCTATCTGCACTGCAGGTAGCAGCTCCCACACCTGTCTGCACTGCAGGTAGCAGCTCCCACACCTGTCTGCACTGCAGGTAGCAGCTCCCATACCTGTCTGCACTGCAGGTAGCAGCTCCCATACCTGTCTGCACTGCAGGTAGCAGCTCCCACACCTGTCTGGACTGCAGGTAGCAGCTCCCACACCTGTCTGCACTGCAGGTAGCAGCTCCCACACCTGTCTGCACTGCAGGTAGCAGCTCCCATACCTGTCTGCACTGCAGGTAGCAGCTCCCACACCTGTCTGCACTGCAGGTAGCAGCTCCCACACCTGTCTGCACTGCAGGTAGCAGCTCCCACACCTGTCTGCACTGCAGGTAGCAGCTCCCATATATATATATATATATATATATATATATATATATATATATATATATATATATATATATATATATATATATATATATATATATATATATATATATATATATATATATATATATATATATATATATATATATATATATATATATATATATATATATATATATATATATGGGTAAGTTACATTATCCAAGCATCCGTATGTATTAGGTGTCCGAACTGCTGTTTAAACTCGCTTAACATAATCAAAACATGTTGCAAACAAACTTGATGCAACTGCACCATCATCCTTCCTGCAATACACACATGTTAGGTGCTTGCGGTGGCAACGGAACATAACTAGTGCAGTGTACATAAGTACTTTTGTAATTAATAAATACTTAAGAGTGTAGTTATAAAGACCTTATTTAAAATGACCGAGCAACAGACGAGAATGAAACGGAAATACGAACAACAACAGTAAATGTTTAGGAGGATTTTGATTTTACTGTTAAGGGTGAAAATGCTCTGCCGTATGCCATACAACCATCAGGCAACTTGCTGTTACTGTTAACCTAGCAGTAAGAAGGTACCTGGGTGGTAGTCATCTTACACCTGCTGTTACTGTTAATCTAACAGTAAGTACCTGGGTGTCAGTCATTTTACACCTGCTGTTACTGTTAATCTAACAGTAAGTACCTGGGTGTTGGTCATCTTACACCTGCTGTTACTGTTAATCTAACAGTAAGTACCTGGGTGTCAGTCATTTTACACCTGCTGTTACTGTTAATCTAACAGTAAGTACCTGGGTGTTGGTCATCTTACACCTGCTGTTACTGTTAATCTAACAGTAAGTACCTGGGTGTCAGTCATTTTACACCTGCTGTTACTGTTAATCTAACAGTATGTACCTGGGTGTTGGTCATCTTACACCTGCTGTCACTGTTCACCTAGTAGTAAGTAGGTACCTGGGTGTTAGTCATCTTACACCTGCTGTCACTGTTAATCTAGCAGTAAGTAGGTACCTGGGTGTCAGTCATCCTACACCTGCAGTTGAACAGTCTTGGGCCCCTGAGGCTTATTGTATGGTCTCTTAACGTGCTAGTGACACCCCTGCTTTTCATTGAGGGGATGTTGCATCATCTACCAAGTCTTTTACTTTCGTAGTGAGTGATTTTCGTGTGCAAGTTCGGTTCTAGTCCCTCTAGGATTTTCCAGGTGTATATAATCATGTATCTCTCCCGCCTGCGTTCCAGGGAATACAGGTTTAGGAACCTCAAGCGCTCCCAGTAATTGAGGTGTTTTATCTCCGTTATGCGCGCCGTGAAGGGTCTCTGTACATTTTCTAGGTCAGCAATTTCACCTGCCTTGAAAGGTGGTGTTAGTGTGCAGCAATATTCCAGCCTAGATAGAACAAGTGACCTGAACAGTGTCGTACAAAAAAAATTCTCACTTCTACAAGCTCTGTTATAATTAACGTTCTAAAGGGAATTTAGCCAATAACACGAAATGTGATTCTGATTTAATTAAAGTATTTCATGTTTTTGTCACGTTAAATATATAAACTTGAGGAGGAGTGATACAACCTACACTACCAGCAGTGATACAGCCTACACTACCAGCAGTGATACAACCTACACTACCAGCAGTGATACAACCTACACTACCAGCAGTGATACAACCTACACTACCAGCAGTGATACAACCTACACTACCAGCAGTGATACAACCTACACTGCCAGCAGTGATACAACCTACACTACCAGCAGTGATACAACCTACACTACCAGCAGTGATACAACCTACACTACCAGCAGTGATACAACCTACACTACCAGCAGTGATACAACCTACACTACCAGCAGTGATACAACCTACACTACCAGCAGTGATACAACCTACACTACCAGCAGTGATACAACCTACACTACCAGCAGTGATACAACCTACACTGCCAGCAGTGATACAACCTACACTACCAGCAGTGATACAACCTACACTACCAGCAGTGATACAACCTACACTGATACCAGAAGTGATACAACCTACACTACCAGCAGTGATACAACCTACACTACCAGCAGTGATACAACCTACACTGCCAGCAGTGATACAACCTACACTACCAGCAGTGATACAACCTACACTACCAGCAGTGATACAACCTACACTACCAGCAGTGATACAACCTACACTGACCAGCAGTGATACAACCTACACTACCAGCAGTGATACAACCTACACTACCAGCAGTGATACAACCTACACTACCAGCAGTGATACAACCTACACTACCAGCCAGCAGTGATACAACCTACACTACCAGCAGTGATACAACCTACACTACCAGCAGTGATACAACCTACACTACCAGCAGTGATACAACCTACACTGCCAGCAGTGATACAACCTACACTGCCAGCAGTGATACAACCTACACTACCAGCAGTGATACAACCTACACTACCAGCAGTGATACAACCTACACTGCCAGCAGTGATACAACATACACTACCAGCAGTGATACAACCTACACTACCAGCAGTGATACAACCTACACTACCAGCAGTGATACAACATACACTACAAGCAGTAATACAACCTACACTGCCAGCAGTGATACAACATACACTACCAGCAGTGATACAACCTACACTACCAGCAGTGATACAACCTACACTACCAGCAGTGATAAAACATACACTACCAGCAGTGATACAACCTACACTACCAGCAGTGATACAACCTACACTACCAGCAGTGATACAACCTACACTACCAGCAGTGATACAACCTACACTGCCAGCAGTGATACAACCTACACTACCAGCAGTGATACAACCTACACTACCAGCAGTGATACAACCTACACTACCAGCAGTGATACAACCTACACTGCCAGCAGTGATACAACCTACACTACCAGCAGTGATACAACCTACACTACCAGCAGTGATACAACCTACACTGCCAGCAGTGATACAACCTACACTACCAGCAGTGATACAACCTACACTGCCAGCAGTGATACAACCTACACTACCAGCAGTGATACAACCTACACTACCAGCAGTGATACAACCTACACTGCCAGCAGTGATACAACCTACACTACCAGCAGTGATACAACCTACACTACCAGCAGTGATACAACCTACACTACCAGCAGTGATACAACCTACACTACCAGCAGTGATACAACCTACACTACCAGCAGTGATACAACCTACACTACCAGCAGTGATACAACCTACACTGCCAGCAGTGATACAACCTACACTACCAGCAGTGATACAACCTACACTACCAGCAGTGACACAACCTACACTACCAGCAGTGACACAACCTACACTACCAGCAGTGACACAACCTACACTACCAGCAGTGACACAACCTACACTACCAGCAGTGACACAACCTACACTACCAGCAGTGACACAACCTACACTACCAGCAGTGACACAACCTACACTACCAGCAGTGATACAACCTACACTACCAGCAGTGACACAACCTACACTACCAGCAGTGATACAGCCTACACTACCAGCAGTGACACAACCTACACTGCCAGCAGTGATACAGCCTACACTACCAGCAGTGACACAACCTACACTACCAGCAGTGTCACAACCTACACTACCAGCAGTGACACAACCTACACTGCCAGCAGTGATACAGCCTACACTACCAGCAGTGACACAACCTACACTACCAGCAGTGACACAACCTACACTACCACCAGTGACACAACCTACACTGCCAGCATTGATACAGCCTACACTACCAGCAGTGACACAACCTACACTACCAGCAGTGACACAACCTATACTGCCAGCAGTGATACAGCCTACACTACCAGCAGTGACACAACCTACACTACCAGCAATGACACAACCTGTACTACCAGCAGTGTCACAACCTACACTACCAGCAGTGACACAACCTACACTACTAGCAGTGACACAACCTACACTACCAGCAGTGACACAACCTACACTACCAGCAGTGACACAGCCTACACTACCAGCAGTGACACAACCTACACTACCAGCAGTGACACAACCTACACTATCAGCAGTGACACAACCTACACTACCACCAGTGATACAACCTACACTACCAGCAGTGTCACAACCTACACTACCAGCAATGACACAACCTACACTACCAGCAGTGACACAACCTACACTGCCAGTAGTGATACAACCTACACTGCCAGCAGTGTCACAACCTACACTACCAGCAATGACACAACCTACACTACCAGCAGTGACACAACCTACACTACCAGCAGTATCACAACCTACACTACCAGCAATGACACAACCTACACTACCAGCAGTGACACAACCTACACTGCCAGCAATGACACAGCCTACACTACCAGCAATGACACAACCTACACTACCAGTAGTGACACAACCTACACTACCAGCAATGACAAAGGCTACACTACCAGCAGCGACACAACCTACACTACCAGCAGTGACATAACCTACACTACCAGCAATGACACAACCTACACTACCAGCAGTGACACAACCTACACTACCAGCAATGACAAAGCCTACACTACCAGCAGTGACACAACCTACACTACAAGCAGTGACACAACCTACACTACAAGCAGTGACACAACCTACACTACCAGCAGTGACACAACCTACACTACCAGCAGTGACACAACCTAAACTACCAGCAGTGACACAACCTACACTACCAGCAGTGACACAACCTACACTACCAGCAGTGACACAACCTACACTACCAGCAGTGACACAACCTACACTACCAGCAGTGACACAACCTACACTACCAGCAGTGACACAACCTACACTATCAGCAGTGACACAACCTACACTACCACCAGTGATACAACCTACACTACCAGCAGTGTCACAACCTACACTACCAGCAATGACACAACCTACACTACCAGCAGTGACACAACCTACACTGCCAGTAGTGATACAACCTACACTGCCAGCAGTGTCACAACCTACACTACCAGCAATGACACAACCTACACTACCAGCAGTGACACAACCTACACTACCAGCAGTATCACAACCTACACTACCAGCAATGACACAACCTACACTACCAGCAGTGACACAACCTACACTGCCAGCAATGACACAGCCTACACTACCAGCAATGACACAACCTACACTACCAGTAGTGACACAACCTACACTACCAGCAATGACAAAGGCTACACTACCAGCAGCGACACAACCTACACTACCAGCAGTGACATAACCTACACTACCAGCAATGACACAACCTACACTACCAGCAGTGATACAACCTACACTACCAGCAATGACAAAGCCTACACTACCAGCAGTGACACAACCTACACTACAAGCAGTGACACAACCTACACTACAAGCAGTGACACAACCTACACTACCAGCAGTGACACAACCTACACTACCAGCAGTGACACAACCTACACTACCAGCAGTGACACAACCTACACTACAAGCAGTGACACAACCTACACTACAAGCAGTGACACAACCTACACTACCAGCAGTGACACAACCTACACTTCCAGCAGTGACACAACCTACACTACAAGCAGTGACACAACCTACACTACCAGCAGTGACACAACCTACACTACCAGCAGTGACACAACCTACACTACCAGCAGTGACACAACCTACACTACCAGCAGTGACACAACCTACACTACCAGCAGTTACTCAACCTACACTACAAGCAGTGACACAACCTACACTACAAGCAGTGACACAACCTACACTACAAGCAGTGACACAACCTACACTACCAGCAGTGACACAACCTACACTTCCAGCAGTGACACAACCTACACTACCAGCAGTGACACAACCTACACTACCAGCAGTGTCACAACCTACACTACCAGCAGTGACACAACCTACACTATTAGCAGTGACACAACCTACACTACCAGGACACAACGTTCCTGACGGTCATCCGTTATTTGTAAGGGATCACAACTGCCGTTTTAATGCCGAAAATAATTCACAAACAACAAAACACTGTAACTTGACATTCGCTCTAAAACGGCAGTCTATAAAAACAAAACAAAAATGTTAATATTCTTTTTAAATACTTGTATTAGATATTTTTAGATCAAAGCCCATTACAACGAGCTCTGTTTTTTTTTTTCGTAAGTCTGTCATTAGTTACTGTTATCTGGTTTGGTTGCTGTTATTATATTCGTCAAATAATCGCTAAATCTCTTGACTCACTTTAGCTCTTCCGTCTGAATTATTTTCAGAGACGAGGTTATGTACAGCCAGGAAATTCAAGACACTGTGAGATATGTTAATGACTAAGATTACGAAGAGTGATTGTGAAAGTACAGAGGGAAGTAACCTTTTACATGCCAGGTGCTGGGTGATACACTCCTTAGTCTGTACACTCAGCAGAGGTGTTGGGTGCTACACTCTTTAGTCTTGTGTTGCGCAACTTAACATTAAGATCGACAACACTCTAATTGCCAGACATAATGAGGGCAAATTCCTTGGCCTATACTTCGACAACAACCTAAATTTCAGCACCCATATCCAACACATAACAAAAAAAGTATCCAAACCGGTGGGGATCCTCTCCAAGATACGATACTACTACGTACCGCAAACTGCCCTTCTCACACTATACCATTCACTTATATATCCATACCTCACCTATGCTATCTGTGCTTAGGGTTCAACTGCAGCAACACACCTAAAGCCAATAATAACCCAACAAAAAGCCGCAGTAAGAATAATCACTAAATCCCATCCCTGGCAACACCCCCCCCCCACTCTTCATAGATCTAAACTTACTCCCTGTTCAGTACATCCACACTTACTACTGTGCAATCTATATCTACAGGACTTTAAACTCCAATATTAACCTTGACCTAAAACGCTTTCTTGATAGTTGTGACAGGATCCACAGGCATAGCACCAGACACAAACAAATCTGGAACACCCTACCTGAAAACTCTAGAACTGCAGACACATTCATCACTTTCAAAACTACAGTTAGAAAACATCTTATCTCCCTGATACACCCTGACAACTAACTACATGATAACCACCTGGTGGTTCACAATTACACTCACCCACTGACTATAAACACAGAAATGCTAATCTTAATCTTAAAATATTAAATCCTAACTAGTCATAAGTTTGCCCATGATAGTCCAATATAGACACTTTGTATTGTGCTAAAACAAAAGCATTCACATTGCTAAACTCACAAATTATGATGTAGTCACTTAGCCTTAATACCATAATCTGTAAGGATTTAATGTTAAGAATTAATCTAAGTCTCCCCGAAATTCCTAGCCATGCTAGGTGTCCTAGTGGCCCCCTCAAATTCAAATTCAAATTCAAAGTTTATTCTCTATATTATTATTATAATCAAGGGGGAAGCGCTAAACCCGGAGGATTATACAGCGCCTGGGGGGGGGGGATGTGGAAGGCATTCAGGCTTAATTCGGGGAACTGGAGCACAGATCCAATTCCCTAAATCAAGAGCCCCTCACCAACATCAAGGAACCTTCCTTGAGGGGTTATTCTCTATAAAGATTACAATGTTGAATTTACAGAATTTGGTTGTTGTGTGGTTTACATGTAGTTAAATAATGATTACAGAGTGTACCACTAGAACGCCTAGCTTGGCTAGGCATTTCGGGCAGACTTAGTTTAATTCTTTATTTTAAAATATTACAAATTATGAGGTAAGTTGGTATTATGGCTAAGTGACTAAATACTAGTTTGTGAGTTTAACAATGTGAATGCTTTTGTTTTGGCACAGTACGTAGTTTCAGTATTGGAGTATCATAGGATTCATTATTTTAAGATTGAGATTAATATTTCTGTTTATGGTCAAATGGGTGAGTGTAAGTGTGAACCACCAGGTGGTATTCGTGTAGTTAGTTGACGGGGTGTATCAGGGAGATAAGATGTTTTCTAATGGTAGTTTTGAAGGTGTCTGCAGTTCTAGAGTTCTCAGGTAGGGTGTTCCAGATTTTAGGGCCTTTGACATACATTGAATTTTTGTAAAGGTTTAGTCGGACACGGGGAATGTCGTAGAGATGTTTGTGTCTGGTGTTATGCCTGAGGGTTCTGTCACAACTATCAAGAAAGCGTTTTAGGTCAAGGTTGATACTGGAATAATTAGTATTTTATAATATGTAAACCACACAATACCCAAAACCTGTAAACCCCACATTGTAACCCTTATAGAGAATAAACTTGATTTGATTTGATTTGTACACTCAGCAGAAGTGTTGGGTGCTACACTCCTTACTCTGTACACCCAGCAGAGGTGCTGGATGCTACACTCCTTACTCTGTACACCCAGCAGAGGTGCTGGATGCTACACTCCTTACTCTGTACACCCAGCAGAGGTGTTGGGTGCTACACTCCTTACTCTGTACACCCAGCAGAGGTGCTGGATGCTACACTCCTTAGTCTGTACACTCAGCAGAGATGTTTGGTGCTACACTCCTTACTCTGTACACCCAGCAGAGGTGCTGAATGCTACTCTCCTTACTCTGTACACTCAGCAGAGGTGCTGGATGCTACACTCCTTACTCTGTACACCCAGCAGAGGTGCTGGATGCTACACTCCTTACTCTGTACACTCAGCAGAGGTGCTGGATGCTACACTCCTTACTCTGTACACTCAGCAGAGGTGCTGGATGCTACACTCCTTACTCTGTACACCCAGCAGAGGTGCTGGATGCTACACTCCTTACTCTGTACACTCAGCAGAGGTGCTGGATGCTACACTCCTTACTCTGTACACCCAGCAGAGGTGCTGGATGCTACACTCCTTACTCTGTACACCCAGCAGAGGTGCTGGATGCTACACTCCTTAGTCTGTACACCCAGCAGAGGCGTTGGATGCTACACTCCTTACTATGTACACCCAGCAGAGGTGCTGGATGCTACACTCCTTACTCTGTACACCCAGCAGAGGTGCTGGATGCTACACTCCTTACTCTGTACACTCAGCAGAGGTGCTGGATGCTACACTCCTTACTCTGTACACTCAGCAGAGGTGCTGGATGCTACACTCCTTAGTCTGTACACCCAGCAGAGGTGCTGGATGCTACACTCCTTAGTCTGTACACCCAGCAGAGGTGCTGGATGCTACACTCCTTACTCTGTACACCCAGAAGAGGTGCTGGATGCTACACTCCTTACTCTGTACACTCAGCAGAGGTGCTGGATGCTACACTCCTTACTCTGTACACCCAGCAGAGGTGCTGGATGCTACACTCCTTACTCTGTACACCCAGCAAAGGTGCTGGGTGCTACACTCCTTAGTCTGTACACCCAGCAGAGGTGTTGGATGCTACACTCCTTAGTCTGTACACCCAGCAGAGGTGCTGGATGCTACACTCCTTACTCTGTACACCCAGCAGAGGTGCTGGATGCTACACTCCTTAGTCTGTACACTCAGCAGAGGTGCTGGATGCTACACTCCTTAGTCTGTACACCCAGCAGAGGTGTTGGATGCTACACTCCTTAGTCTGTACACCCAGCAGAGGTGTTGGATGCTACACTCCTTAGTCTGTACACCCAGCAGAGGTGCTGGATGCTACACTCCTTACTCTGTACACCCAGAAGAGGTGCTGGATGCTACACTCCTTACTCTGTACACTCAGCAGAGGTGCTGGATGCTACACTCCTTACTTTGTACACCCAGCAGAGGTGCTAGGTGCTACTCTCCTCACTCTGTACACTCAGCAGAGGTGCTGGATGCTACACTCCTTACTCTGTACACTCAGCAGAGGTGCTGGATGCTACACTACTTACTCTGTAAACCCAGCAGAGGTGCTAGGTGCTACTCTCCTCACTCTGTACACTCAGCAGAGGTGCTGGATGCTACACTCCTTACTCTGTACACTCAGCAGAGGTGCTGGATGCTACACTCCTTAGTCTGTACACTCAGCAGAGGTGCTGGATGCTACACTCCTTACTCTGTACACTCAGCAGAGGTGCTGGATGCTACACTCCTTACTCTGTACACCCAGCAGAGGTGCTAGGTGCTACTCTCCTCACTCTGTACACCCAGCAGAGGTGCTAGGTGCTACTCTCCTCACTCTGTACACCCAGCAGAGGTGCTAGGTGCTACTCTCCTCACTCTGTACACCCAGCAGAGGTGCTAGGTGCTACTCTCCTCACCCTGTACACCCAGCAGAGGTGCTAGGTGCTACTCTCCTCACTCTGTACACCCAGCAGAGGTGCTAGGTGCTACTCTCCTCACTCTGTACACCCAGCAGAGGTGCTAGGTGCTACTCTCCTCACCCTGTACACCCAGCAGAGGTGCTAGGTGCTACTCTCCTCACTCTGTACACCCAGCAGAGGTGCTAGGTGCTACTCTCCTCACTCTGTACACCCAGCAGAGGTGCTAGGTGCTACACTCCTCAGTCTGTACACCCAGCAGAGGTGCTGGATGCTACACTCCTCACTCTGTACACCCAGCAATAATTGCAGACTGAGAGTGTATACAAAACGACAACCGGAGCAAAACACAGGAGGTAAAAGCCCCTGCTACCTTCTCTTACTGCTCTGTATCCTGCTGTTGCTGTGTAGACTATGTGTGTTGCTATTATTGATTAACCTGTCAGAGTGCAACCTTATAAATAACAACTCAACCCTTAAACTCCTCACCAATTATTGGCGTTTTAATTTCTTGAATACGCTACGTAATTAGCATTCCCCGGGACACAATAAATGGCTCGCAGTGAAAGCCTGGGAAGGGCAAATGTGGGGCGCCTGGTGAAGGGTTACCAGTGAGGATGTGCTAGAATTGACCAAGTACATGTAATTGGTCATTAGAGACATAGGGGTATGAGGGCTGCAAGGGAATAGTGAGCAGGCTTCACTAATTTCATGGGTCTACCAGCACACGACTCCACCTACTGTTACAACTTTTTTTAGAGCATACTTTAAACAAGCAATACAATACGTATATATATATATATATATATATATATATATATATATATATATATATATATATATATATATATATATATATATATATATATATATATATGTATATATATATATATTAATTAACACATCGGCCGTCTCCCACCAAGACAGGGGGGCACGAAATAGAAAAACTTTCATCATTCACTCTTATCACTGTCTTTCCAGAAGTGTGTTTACTCTACAGTTATAAAACTGCAACATTAACACCTCTCCTTCAGAGTGCAGACACTGTACTTCCCATCTCCAGGACTCAAGTCCGGCCTGCCGGTTTCCCTGAATCCCTTCATAAATGTTACTTTGCTCACACTCCAACAGCACGTCAAGTATTGAAAACCATTTGTCTCTGCTCATTCCTATCTAACACACTCACGCATGCTTGCTGGAAGTCCAAGCCCCTCGCACACAAAATATCCTTTACCCCCTGCTTTCAACTTTTCCTAGGCCGACCCCTATCCAGCCTTCCCTCCACTACAGATTTATACACTCTCGAAGTCATTTTATTTTGTTCCATCCTCTCTACATGTCCAAACCACCTCAAAAAAGCTTCCTCAGCCCTCTGGATAATAGTTTTGGTAATCCCGCACCTCCTCCTAATTTCCAAACTACGAATTCTCTGCATTATATTCACACCACACATTGCCCTCAGACATGACATCTCCACTGCCTCCAGCCTTCTCCTCGTTGCAACATTCACAACCCATACTTCACACCCATACAAGAGCGTTGGTAAAACTATACGCTCATACATTCCCCTCTGCTTCCATGGACAAAGTTCTTTGTTTCCAAGGGCTCCTCAGTGCACCACTCACCTTTTTCCCCTCATCAATTATATAATTCACCTCATCTTCCATAGACCCATCTGCTGACACGTCCACTCCTAAATATCTGAATACATTCACCTCCTCCATACTCTCTCCCTCCAATCTGATATCCACTCTTTCGTCACCTAATATTTTTATTATCCTCATCACCTTACTCTTTCCTGTATTCACTTTTAATTTCCTTCTTTTACATTACCAAATTCATCCACCAACCTCTGCAACTTCTCTTCAGAATCTCCCAAAAGCACAGTGTCATCAGAAAAGAGCAACTGTGACAACTCCCACTTTGTGTTAGATTCTTTATCTTTTAACCCCACACCTCTTACCAAGACCCTCGCATTCACTTTTCTTACAACCCCATTTATTAATATATTGAACAACCACCGTGACATCACACATCCTTGTCTAAGGTCTACTTTAACTGGGAAATAATCTCCATCTTTCCTACATACTCTAACCTGAGCCTCACTATCCTCGTAAAAACTTTTCACCGCTTTCAATAGCCTACCTCCTATACCATACACTTGCAATATTTGCCACAGTACTCAAGGCACAGTACTCGAGGCACAGTACTCAAGGCACAGTACTCAAGGCACAGTACTCGAGGCACAGTACTCGAGGCACAGTACTCAAGGCACAGTGCTCAAGGCACAGTACTCGAGGCACAGTACTCGAGGCACAGTACTCAAGGCACAGTGCTCAAGGCACAGTACTCAAGGCACAGTACTCAAGGCACAGTACTCAAGGCACAGTACTCAAGGCACAGTACTCGAGGCACAGTACTCAAGTCACAGTACTCACCCCTGCTTTCTTTCACATTCTCAACACCGACATGAACATAATACACAGCACTGTATCAACCTCTGCAGAACATACTTGGATATACATATAAGAATAAAATCCACTGTTTAAGCAGCAAAATTCGAAGTTGACCTGCTGGACCACAGACATGGAAAGACTGGAGAATGAAAAACTGAAATGTAACATAAAAGTAACTCAAAGTACTCAAGAGAGCAGATGATTAATGTGATGGACATAGAGTGACAACGTCAGCAAATCATACATTCAGGTTAATGTTAGAAATACAAGGAACTTGACAAGTTGGAGAACTGGAATCTTTAAAACAAGAGATGCCGAGCCAGTGATGATATTCATTAACATCTGTTGTCTAGACCGGCAAACTTTAACACACTAACAGGCCCATTTCATGCATGCGAAATCTCTGAACTTGAGAATAAACAGAGAATATTGACTTCCTGTATAAGTTGAGGTATGAACCTAAATTACTGAGAATGATAAAGACCCTCGAATTGTACTCCCTGCATTGTAGGCGAGAAAGATGCATCATAACTTACAGCTGAAAAGTTCTGGAGAATTGGTCCCAAATCTCACTAAAAGGTATGTCAACAGCCTTCCTTCATACATGAGGGAAATTACCAGCAGACTCCTGGATATCTTCAAGACAGAAGTGATAAATTCTTCAAGTCAGTTGATGAGCCAGGCTGCGTGCGGCAAGATGGCCTCTCCGGCTGCCTACCATGAGGCCAGGGAAGCTGCCACCAGGAACTGTCTCCAAGGGACCTTCAGGTGTATCTTAACACGTCTGGAACAAGTTTACTAACAAATCTAGGACAGAAATGTACTAACATCATATCGAAATGGAAGGTACACTAATATGTCAACAGGAAAATTGCATTAACATCATGTCTATAAGAAATGACAGGACTAAAACAGGCATGTAAATACCATACCTAAAACAGACATGAGAACAGCATGGCTGAAACAGGTATCATAACAGCATGTCTTAAAAAAAGTATATATAGCAGCATGGCTGAAGCAAATATCAATAGCATGGCTGAAACAGGCATACCAATAGGCATAGCTTAAACAGGCATACCAACAGCACGCCTAAAAAGAAATATACAGCAGCATGTCTAAAACAGAGGTACACAGCATGTCTAAAACACAGGTATACAGCATGTCTAAAACACAGGTACACAGTATGTCTAAAACAGAGGTACACAGCATGTCTAAAACAGAGGTACACAGCATGTCTAAAATGAAGGTACACAGCATGTCTAAAACGGAGGTACATATGTCTAAAATGGAGGTACATAACATATCTAAAACGGGGGTACATAGCACGGCTGAAACAGATAAGCATTAAGACACTTCTGAACGTAACAATGCTCTAAGGGTTAGTAAAATGCAGTCATTGTCCTCATCACTCCCGGGCCGTGTGGACAGGCTGCGCAGTAGCTCCCGAATCATCTGGTTTTCTGCGCAGTTTTCCTGTTTTGAGCAATCAAAATGGCGGACAGACATGGAAGCAGGGTAAATACTGTCTGTGTGGAGCTGGTATGTGGTGCCCTGAGTAGTTCTACAATGCAGGTGCTTCTGCCAAGTATCATCCGCGATGTGTACGGCATACCGAACGACGAGTCGTATGGTGTAGCAGTGAATGGAGTGTCCAGGATCTTCATCAAGTTCAAGAGTGCTGGGTTTCACTCCAGCATAGTCGACGCGTTCCAAGAAAAGAGGATGACCGTTAATTCTGCAGTGGAGGTCTGCCTACATGACGTATCAAGCTATGTAACGTGGGCTTGGAATATGATGTTGTGGAGGTATTCCGTAAGTATGGCAAGATCCATTCGGCAGAGTTGGGAGTATGGAAGGATGAGCCTTATATGGGGCTGCCAGAGGGATCTTTCACATTGAAGATGACATTGAGACAACCTATACCATCGTACGTTCTGATGGAAGAGTTCAGAATACAGGTTTATGTATATTATGCAGGACAGCGTCGGACATGTAGGCTGTGCGGGTCTTATGACCATATGGCGGCCCAATGTCATCAAAGGCAGGGACGGAGGGAAAAGGCGCCAACAACTGTGGAACGACAGCTGCTCTCCTTGGCACCTGGGACAGGTGAAGCTGCAAGACAGGCGTCTGGAAGTTGGAGTGAAGAAGTAGACAGAGCGCAGTCGGAGTTGGGAGCGTGCGCCACGTTACCGGTGGGATCTGTGTCTGAGCGACCATCTACGGATGCGACTGTTGATAGAAGTGACTTACAACAGGATGGTCTGTTGGACGAGGTCTTGAAAGACTTCTTGGGGGAGGTGGAAGACAGTCGGGAAGGGAAGAAGGACAGGAGGGTATTGGAGGGGGTAGCATCTGCACAGGAGTGTGAGAACATCTTGTGCAACGATAGTAAGCAGCACACGGTGGTGGTTGAGGTGCGCCAGGAAGACATGGATGCTGAGGCAACGTGTGGAGGTGGCACACGTAAGCGAGCAGCTGGGACATCTGATATGGAAGATGTCTTAACGCCAGGGCAGAGATCTGGAAAGATACCTTGGAAGACCGGGCTAGAGCTCCCAGGGAATGGTGGCACCGGTTCTGTGGTGCTGCAAGGGTCGAAGGAAAAAGGGGGATCGGAGGTCTGGATAGACCAAGTGACAAATGTGGCTATAGTCAACAACCACGTCTTTCAAGCAACCTTCAAAAGCGGCGGGGAAAGCCACCTTTATTGTAATAATTCAAGGTGGTCACCATTAATGTTAACGGCCTGAGAGCGGAGGTTAAGAGAGTGTGGATGGAATGGTTTTTGAGGAGATTTGATGTGGATATATGTTTCATACAGGAGCATAATTACAAGTTTGGATGTGAGTTGCGCTTGAAGGGATATAAGTTATATGTGAGTGGATCGGTGAGGTTAAAAGGGGGGGGGGGGGGGTTGCTGTGGCTGTGAAGGAAACCAGTCCCTTGCATGTGTTGGGGTGGGAGGAGGGTGGGGGTGGAAGGGTGGTGCGGGTAGAGGGAGAGTGGGGTGAGACAAGGGTTTGTTTTATAGGAGTATACATGCCGGCAGAAGGAAATGCAGCAGTTAAGGTAACTTTCGTGAGGGATGTTTTGCTTTTTTATTTGAGGGGATTGCCTTTAGTTACTGTGATAGGAGGAGATTGGAATTGTGTCATACATCAGGGTGATGTGGAACCGAGGGGGGCGGGGTGTGTGTTGGGGGTTTTACGCAATGTGTTGGGGGATGTGGGAGTTTTAGATGTAGTGTGGAGGGGTGGTTGGAGGGTTGAGTATACATTTGTACGAAGAGGTTATGCTGCACGACTGGATAGGCTCTATGCTATGGAGGCAATACGAGTTCTGGGAGTTAGAACCTTCGATGTGGGGTTTTCGGACCACAGGGCGGTTATTGCGGATCTTGACTGGGAGGGTATGGTTAGGATACACACTGGTTATTGGAAATTAAATGCGAGACTTGTGAAGGGGGAAGGGGTGAGTGAGGCTTTTGGGGATTGGTGGCACTCTTTTTGGGGATCAAGGGATGTGGGGTCGTGTGTCTTGGAATGGTGGGAGAAGCGAGCTAAGCCGGGTATTGCTGGATTCTTTAAAAATAGGGGACGGGAAGAGGCCAGGTGGAGGTATGGGTTACAGAATTATTTGGAATGTCAGCTGAATGAGTGTTATGAGGAGGAAGTGGGGAGGCAGTATAGGACCGTGGAGCAACTTAGAGGTAGACTGGCGGAGATACACAATGACAGATTTGATGCCGTGCGTGTGAGGGCAGGATTGGAGGCTGTATTGTGGGGGGATAAACCTTCGGGAAGTGTTTTAAGACGTTTTAGGGTAAGGCAGAAGGAGTCAACTATTTTGCAATTAGAGGTGAGCGAGGATATGGGTGGATATCATAAGGGTCAGGTGCTTACTACTACAAAAGGCATGAGTAATTATACTGATTTCTGGTTTCGAGAGAAATGGAGAAAGGGGGGGGGGGAGGGCGATGCTTTTGAGGAAGTGTTGGAGGGGGGGTGTGGGTTAGGGCAGAAAGAAGTGGAGGGGATGGAGATGGGAGGAGCGATTAGTGTGGGGGAAGTTGAGGAGGCAGTGTTTAACATGAGTACTGGAAAAGCACCAGGCATCGATGGGATTTCAAATGATTTTTACAGAGTTCATTGGGAGCATATTAAGACTTGTCTGGTGGAGGTCATGAATTGTATGCTGCGGGAGGGCAAGCTAAGTCTGACACAAAGTATTGGAGTGGTTGTGTTGGTTCGCAAAAAGCAAGTGGGGAGTGTTTTAAGTGCGTATAGAGCTATCTCACTAATGTGTTCTGACTACAAGATTTTTGCAAAGATATTAAGTAATAGGATGAAGAAGGTAATTCGTGGGGTTGTACATAGGGGTCAGATGGGTATACCGGGACAAAGTATGAGAGTTGGGCATGGGTGCATAAGGGAATTTTTGGAGGGTTACGAGGGGGGAGGACTTTTGGGTACTGATTGGGAGAATGCATATGACTGTGTGAATAGAAAATTTTTGAGGGCTTGTTTGTTGCGTCTGGGGTTTGGACTGGGAGTGGCGCGGTGGGTCGATACGCTATACTCATCGGCTATGGTACGGGTCCAAGTTAATGGCAGATTGGGAAAGCTGGTTAAAATGGAGAGGGGATCACGGCAGGAGTGCCCTCTTTCCCAAATTCTGTTTGTGTGCATGCAACATCCGTTCTATGGGCTTGTTGAGGGGGTGGGAGCTTTAAATGGGGAGAGGGAAGGGCGCTCAGGCATTGTGGGGTATATGGATGATACCACTATCCTGATAGAAGGGGTGGAGGGATTGCATATGGTGGGGAGGGTGTTGGGGATTTTTGGGGAGGCGTCTGGCATGAGAGTAAATAGGGCGAAATCGTGTTTACTGGAGGTGGGTGCTTGGGTGGGGATGGGAGCTTGGGGTTGGAGTTTGGGTGGGCAGTGGTGAATAATTAGAAGATTTGTGGAGTTTTATACATGGCGAATGCGCAGGAGGCTAGGCAGGTAAATTCAGAGAGGGTAGAGGAGAAAGTGGTGAGTAGATTAAGGGGTTTACAGGCGGGAGATGTCACATTACAGCAAAGGGCGGTAATAGTTAATTCGCTGGTTTACAGTAAGGTTTAGGGTATAGCGGAAGTGTATCCTTTGAGAACACAGGACGTACAAGAAATACAGAGACGAGCTATATGTTATGTTTGGGGTTTTGGGAGGGCATAGCTGAGCAAGGAAGTGGTGATGTCAAATGTGTGCAGAGGGGGAGTGGGTCTTTTAGCATTGGGGCCGAGGGTGAAAGCAATATATGTAAAACAGTCATTCGTCAGGGCTGGAGAGGAAAGAGGGGTAAGAGTGGGGAAGGTGATTGGGGATGTGCGGAGATAGTGGGGAGGTAAAGAGTTAATTGAATGTGAGGATATGCTGAGGGTTTTGTTATTGGTTAAAAATGTTGAGCGACTTAAAGTGGGGCGTTTGGTATCATTGAGTGGGAGGACGGAAATCCTGCAGGGCGTATCGGTCTATCCATTGTATGATTGGGGGACAATATGGGAAGACTTCCGGAGGCTCAGGTTGATGCCTAGGGTACGTGAGTTGGTATACAGATTCATGATGGGGATCCTAGCTTCAAAAGCAGTTTTGAGTTTAATGGGTTTGGTGAGGGAATCGTCCTGCAGTCAGTGTGGTGAGCTGGAAACGGCATTTCATGTGGTTTATTTTTGTGAAGAATTGAGGGAGGTACGGATGTGGTTGGCGAGGGTTTTTAGTCTGTTAGGTGGGGGGTAATGTAGAGACCCTGCGAGCTTTAACATTAGAGGTAAAAGGGGTATCACAGGAGGTAAAAAGGGCGATTATGCATGTGGTAGTGGATTTTCTGTTTATTTCCTGGGGAATGAGAGATGCTGGGGGTAGGATTCGAATTAAGGCAATTGCAGCGTGTATATACAGGACTGCTGGTAGGAACAAACTTATTTATGGGAGTCAGTGGGGAGCTTGTGTTCCAGAGAACTACAGAGAGATTACAGTCAGTCGTCTCCTGCAATTGGTAAAGTGATAACCATGTAGGGGACTGGTTTTCTTTGGTAGTCGGGTTTTCACGGGTTTTCAGTGGTGGTGGCGTGTATGGGAATGGTTTTAGTGAATGACAAGGGTGGATGGTATGTAGTGTAATGGATTATGGTTGGGTGGTAACTTGTCTGATCCCAGTTGCTGTTGTAGGAATGGAACAAGTAAAACTGTGTGCAAGTGTGGATTGCTTTGGGTATGGAGGTGAATGTGTGTGAATGTAGTGTGTGTGTTAAAAGTAATGTTCTTTAAGATAAGAAAGCTCCCAGTGTGTGGCGTTATTATGAGGATATCAAGATATGTCAGGTAAAATGGTGTTCACGGTTAATTTAACTTTCTGGCTTAGATCATAATATATCAGATGAACGATTTCGTGGTTCTTAACAAACTTTCATGTATAGTAATTTGTGTTTTTTTTAGGGAAAAATAATAATGTAACTACTTTTGGAGTGATGAGACACTGCTGTGTCAAATTATCTGATGAATGATGGTAAATCATCTGATGAATGATGGTAAAAGTTTGTATATATGCCACAAAAAATTACGAATAAAAAGTGTTGTGTTGTTTCTGTGTACAAAGTTATATAGATAACATTTAATTTTGTATTCACTTAGTTTGTTTTTTAACTTTTGTGTAATGTTGCAACGTTTAGTTGCTGCAGGGATGGCACAAGAACACCTGGGTGTTCAAGTGTTGCTGCAGGGATGGCACAAGAACACCTGGGTGTTCAAGTGTTGCTGCAGGGATGGCACAAGAACACCTGGGTGTTCAAGTGTTGGTGCAGGGATGGCACAAGAACACCTGGGTGTTCAAGTGTTGGTGCAGGGATGGCAAAAGAACACCTGGGTGTTCAAGTGTTGGTGCAGGGATGGCACAAGAACACCTGGGTGTTCAAGTGTTACTGCAGGGATGGCACAAGAACACCTGGGTGTTCAAGTGTTACTGCAGGGATGGCACAAGAACACCTGGGTGTTCAAGTGTTGGTGCAGGGATGGCACAAGAACACCTGGGTGTTCAAGTGTTGATGCAGGGATGGCACAAGAACACCTGGGTGTTCAAGTGTTGATGCAGGGATGGCACAACAACACCTGGGTGTTCAAGTGTTGATGCAGGGATGGCACAAGAACACCTGGGTGTTCAAGTGTTGGTGCAGGGATGGCACAAGAACACCTGGGTGTTCAAGTGTTGCTGCAGGGATGGCATAAGAACACCTGGGTGTTCAAGTGTTGCTGCAGGGATGGCACAAGAACACCTGGGTGTTCAAGTGTTGGTGCAGGGATGGCACAAGAACACCTGGGTGTTCAAGTGTTGGTGCAGGGATGGCACAAGAACACCTGGGTGTTCAAGTGTTGGTGCAGGGATGGCACAAGAACACCTGGGTGTTCAAGTGTTGGTGCAGGGATGGCACAAGAACACCTGGGTGTTCAAGTGTTGATGCAGGGATGGCACAAGAACACCTGGGTGTTCAAGTGTTGGTGCAGGGATGGCACAAGAACACCTGGGTGTTCAAGTGTTGGTGCAGGGATGGGACAAGAACACCTGGGTGTTCAAGTGTTGGTGCAGGGATGGCACAAGAACACCTGGGTGTTCAAGTGTTGGTGCAGGGATGGCACAAGAACACCTGGGTGTTCAAGTGTTGATGCAGGGATGGCACAAGAACACCTGGGTGTTCAAGTGTTGATGCAGGGATGGCACAAGAACACCTGGGTGTTCAAGTGTTGATGCAGGGATGGCACAAGAACACCTGGGTGTTCAAGTGTTGATGCAGGGATGGCACAAGAACACCTGGGTGTTCAAGTGTTGGTGCAGGGATGGCACAAGAACACCTGGGTGTTCAAGTGTGAATGGCTCTGGGTACGGAGGTGCATGTGTGTAAATGTAGTGTGTGGTGATGAATGTAATTTTCTCAACGATAAGAAGGCTCCCTGTGTTTGGAGTTTGTTGCAACCCCTGAATGGGTTGCAATGATTATTATGTATATATATAATTATTATCTTTTCATATAATTTTATACTGCTTATATTTGCGATAATAGCTAAATCGTGAATATATTGCTTTATAATATTATTTGATGTAGTTATGTTGTTAGGTAGGATGTAACATATTATGTGCTCAGTTCAAGTCTTGATTGTCTAACTACTGTAATTATCGCTCCTTGCTCATTACTCTGCCGGCTTCTGTTTGTGCTACAGCTGTCCACAGAGCTATCACATGATCGAGGGGGGGTGTCTTCACCTCACCTGAAGTATTCAGTCTGGTCTAGACTCGCTTGGTGGATGGACAGATTGTCTGTCTCATTATTCTTGTTAGTTCTGTAGAACTCTGTTCACAGAACATTGTATAGACTGAGGCTGTGTGTCTCTTAGACACTCTGAACAACTCAGGTCCTGAGCTGTAGCTTCTGACCTAATTTGTACTGGTATCTGTGTACTGTCACAGTCGGGGATTTTCTTATGCTGAACTTAGATTCAGTAGTATGGGAGTTTTGTGACTTTTGTGGAGGATCTGCAGATGGTCCCTACTTATTGTCGTTATATTATCTCCTTGTTCCTGATTCTGTGTCGCAGTTGCTTGTTATATGGCTATTGGGCTTAGCATTCTTGTTGTTGTTCAAGCAGACTGTTCTGATTGCCAGTTGGTCAAGAAGTTAGTTTATTTGAGGACTTTGTCAGTCACTTGTTTAAGTCTAGTCGAGTCGTGAGACATAGCGAACTACTTAGAGCACTTACACACATACATACAAACTTACTTGTACATATTTGTAAAATCTTATTAAATGTTAATGTACCAGACGGTACTTAAGAATTATAAATGTGATATGTGCTTTCAGGACAATAATATTGTACTCGAGAGAAGTGATATTATTTTGATTACTGTGATTAATTTAATTTAATTTGATAATGTACCTCTAAACTTAATAAATTTATTAAATTTTAATTTCTCTAGTTAGTAGCCTACCAGTTGTAATCCTGAAGCACTATTGAATCATACTGAATTCTAATGGATAATTGGACAAGGATACTGACTAATTGCTACGAAAACCCAGTAACAGGCTGGATGCTAGAAGGGCAGTCCTTTCTAGTATTACCTGGTGTTACAAAAAACGCGATTCTAAAAGCTTAGAGATCTCCAGTGAATACTAGAAAGGACTGCCCTTCTAGCATCCAGCCTGTTACTGGGTTTTCGTAACAAGTAGTCAGTATCCTTGTCCAATTATCCATTGAATTCAGTATGGTTCAATAGTTCTTTAGGATTACAACTGGTAGGCTACTAACTAGAGAAATTAAAATTTAATAAATTTATTAAGTCTATAGGTATATTATCAAAGTAAATTAAATCACAGCAATCAAAATAATATCAATCTCTCGAGTTCAATATTATTGTGCTGAAAGCACATATCACATTTATAATTCTTAAGTACCGTCAGGTACATTAACATTTAATAAGATATTACAAATATGTACAAGTGTGTGTATGCGTTTAAGTGCTCTTAAGTAGTTAGCTATGTCTCAAGACTCGAATAAGACTTAAATAAGTGACTGACAAAGTCCTCAAATAAACTAACTTCTTGACCGACTGGCAACCCGAACAGTCTGCTTGAACAACAAAGAATGCTAAGCCCAATAGCAATGCAATATCAAGCGACTGCGACACAGAATCAGGAACTGGGAAATAATATAACGACACTAAGTAGGGACCATCAGCAGATCCTCCACAGAAGTTACAAAACTCCCATAATACTGAATCTATGTTCAGCATAGTAAAAACTGTGACTGTGACAATACACAGAAACCAGTACAAAATTAGGTCAGAAGCTATAGCTAAGGACCTGAGATGTTCAGAGTGTCAATGTGACACACAACCTCAGTACAACGTCGAAAATCACTAAGTCTATACAATGTTCTGTGAACAGAGTTCTACAGAACTAACAAGAATAATGAGACAGACAATCTGTCCAACCAGCAAGCGAGTCTACAGCAGACTGACTACTTCACGAGAGGTGAGGACACCCCCCCCCCTCGATCACGAGATAGCTCCGTGGGCAGCGCAGCTCAGAAGCCGGCAGTATAACGAGCGACAAGCGATAATTACAGTAGTTTGACAATCAAGACTAACTGAGCACATTTTATATACATCCTTACAACATGTAATATGTAACATCCTAACAACATAAGCTATGTCAAATAACAATATAAGGCAATACATATGCGATTTAGCTATTATCGCAAATATAAGCAATATAAAATTAAATGAAAAGGTAATATACATTATATATACATAATAATCATTGTAACCCATTCAGGGGTTGCAACACCCCCCCCCCCCAACACGACAGAGGGTCGCACTAGGAGTTGCATGAATGTCTTTCACATTATTTCTGGTTACTCATATCAATATTATTATCAAAATAAATATTAGTCTCTCTTGTGCCAAGCACCTCTACAATTTCACAGCGTCCGTCACTAGGATATGTCCCTAGTACTAGGGCAGTACACCGTATCGTATCTCTTCATACTCGTGGTTATGTACATCAGTGTAGAGACTGGATAGCGCTGACAAGGAGGGCACGTTGAGGCTCGATCATAGTAGAGGAGACTGCATTCCACTCTTAAGTAGTGGTTGTGGAATGCGAGGCAGTATGAACATCTGAGTATGAAACAGCTTAAGGTGTGTAGTGAGGGGGGGGTCTGCGACAGGACAGTGTTGCGTCACGCAGTACATCACCCACACCACACTACTCACTCAACACTCAGCTTGTCTCCTCCTCACACAACATTACTGTGAATATATAAATATAATAATTAGACATGACATGAGTATATATAGTTAATATGGGCTGGAGGGATTAAGTTACTTTACTGAATTTGAGATAGCAAGTAACAAAAGGTATTTGGGCACGAAAATTACGTAAATTTTAAATGGGGAAGTGCCCAAATACTCGTCAAAATGTTCAAAGGACACCACAAGAGCTAGAGCATAATTTTCTGGTGTCGTTTGAGCTTAGATGAATAGTAACATATAGGATGGAGAATATCAGTGGATGTTGACTGTTGGAGCAGCACAGCACCCACTGCATAGCCACTCGCATCTATATGTAAAAAGAAGGGAAGATTGAAATTAGGACTCAACACTGGAGCAGAGGAAAGCAGATGCTTCAACCTTTTGAACAAATCTGAACAATCACTAGTCCAGATGAACTGAACTTTGTTACTAATGAACTCAGTGAGAGGTGTAGGTGGAGGTGTGTGCGCTGGCTTGCCTGTCACTTGACACACGTGGCAACGTCGCACATGATCAGCTACTGTTTCCTTCATCTTTGGCCAAGTAAAATGTTTTGCCAGTTTACCGAGTGTCTTCTTGACACCCAAATGTCCTCCTATGGGACTATTGTGAGCAAAATCAATGGCTTGTTCACGAAATGTAACTAGTAACACAACTAGATGCTTGACTGTGTGAGAAACACTATCAGCTGACAACTTACATGTATTTTTCTCCATCAGTACACCGTTACTATAATAGTAACAATTATCGAGATCCTTTGCTTCACTCTCAGTAACTGCTATATCTCTCAGTCTTTCCAGTGACTGATCAACAAACTGATCCTTGATTAAATCATCGTTAGTTAGAAATTTAACGTCAGTTGTGTCCTGACTAGGTTGATGACCGGGGGAAATTGGTGTTAATGACCCTGGGCGCAGAGCATCACTAAACAACATATTCAAGCCCAAATCATTGTCATCCACTAACTCAACAGGAGACAAGGATAGTTGTTGTATCTTTGACATAGCTCTAGTAATTGCGCTGAGAGGAAATAAAATAGGTTTCTCTTTACAAGCTTCAATGGCATAAATATCATCAGTGTTATTATCAATCACAAGTGGTTCTTTACATATACCAGCATGAAGGATATCGTTCCCTATCAATAAGTCCACTGACCTGATGGGAAATACACCACTGGATATACCCACTGAAATATAACCAGTATAATAGCTTGTTTCAATATAAACTTTGTGCAGAGGCACTTTTATAACAGCCCCTCCATAGGCTTCTAACAATACATCTATCTTGCAATAGGTATCGTCAGTTATGGGCAGTACATCTTCTCTTAATAACGTGAGATAACTGCCAGTGTCTCTGAAAGAAATTATCTCAGATGTGATTCGTCAAATCCTACTTTATCTCTCGAAAAGTAAGGACTCATAGCTGAACGAATCTTTTCGTCAGATACACTTTCTGACGCTAGTCATCTATCCTGAGTAACATTATCTAAAACAGTAGGTTCAGAGGTATTGCTAGGATTTTGGTGTCTTTGTTGCTCGGAAGAGGATACGACTTGAGTGGGGGCGCCAGCCGCACGACTGTATCTTGCATCTCTTTCTAACTTATAGCAATACTCTCTAGCATGTCCTTTTCTGTTACAATAGGTACATTTAACTTTCTTCTTCTCGATATCAGATTTCTGTCTAGCCACAGAGACAGATTCAGGATTGTGAGTTTTCCTGGTAAAGGTACGAGAAGTTACAGTAGCAGGTACATCAGGCCGGCAATGAGCAGCTGATTTAGGTTGCCAACTTCTAGGACAATTTTTAGTTACCTTGTTTCTCTGTGTTTTAGTACGTACAAGGTTGTGAGAAATTTCGTAATTGTCTGCTAATGCTGCAGTTTCCAGAATATCCGAGGTAGTATGATCGATCAGATATTCTTGTATGTCAGCAGACATACAGTTGTTAAACTCTTCGTGTAGTAACAACTGAACAAGGCTGTCGTAGTTGTTACATTTAGCAGCTCTAGACCATCTCTCAAATGCAACTTTTTTCTCACGAGCAAACTCTACACAAGTTTGATCTTGTCGTCGTTGTAACGTACGAAATGCTCTTTGATAACTTACAGGTAACACGTTATATGTCTCTAGAATAGTTTGCTTGACAGCGTCATAACTAATGTACTTGGTAAATGGCAAGGCTGCAGAACACGTTTGAGCTCTTCCCGTCAACGCTGTATGCAGCAATGTTGCCCAGTGCTTACGTGGCCAGTTCATAGCACGTGCCTGGTTCTCAAACACATCAAAATATGTGTCTAAGTCACTTTCAAAAAACTTAGGAACCATGGATGCAGCTTTCTGCACATTAAATGTGTCCTGTGAAATATCAGTCTGTTGTCTTAACAGACGAACATTTTCTCTTTGGAAATCTTCTTCGTTCAATTTCCTCTGTGCCTCTATTTGTGCAGTCTGCAACATAATGAGGCGTTCAAACCTCTCAAACTGTTCCTGAGAGATAGGACCAGTGGGTAATGGAGGAGTAGGGAAATTAACATGGTCTGGACGGTCCTTAGGTCGAACACTTGGTCCAGCCGTCTCTAGAGTGTCTAGATCTGGTCTAGGATAAGTAAATACAGGTGTAGTATACACTGTACTAGTATTTTTTTTTTTTATATTTTTATTTAAAACAACACAATACATTAAATAAATAAAAGAACACATTATCAGTTCTTACTCAGAATTATAAATCCCATTGTCATATACATTACATCCAATGTAACTATGTTAAGTAAGATTACACAAGATAACATAACAATATTCATCATTATTATTATAACCAAGGAAAACCCAAACCTACAATCTGCATTATTTTTTCCACTTTGTTATTTATATATTATTAATCCACATAACCTTCAAACCCTCCTTTACAATACTCATTATTGCCAGTGCCGACACAGCTGACACTTCTACCCCCCCCCCCCCGTATGTACAGTCCCCATTCTAAATAACATACATTAATTTCCCTAATGAATGGCCATTGAAAACAATTTCTACTAAAATAACCCAACCCAGCAGACTTCCAAACAAAAACAGTCAGGGTCATTATAAGACATGTAGGAACGAGTCCTGCAGTCATATATGTATACATATACGCATGCATATACACATACGTGTATGTGCACTTATTCATAAGAACCAACTAAATCATACATAGAAATAAATCGCTAAATGACTTGTCTGCAAATAAACTAAATATTACAATTTATGATAGAACTATACCAAAGACATTGGTTCCCCCAAACACCCTACTCATACACAAAGTTAATGTTACTGATTAACACAATATATAATAGGACCTTCCATACAAAATAAGGGGATATATAAACCCCATCAAATACTTATATATTTTCGTACATAGTGCATAATGTACATATTCAATACAATAATAAAAAAAGAGGTGTATGACAAGGCTAAATCTATCTTCAGATTAAAAATATATAAGACATAACCTCACATTTTACATATAAATATAAACCTCCTATATAAAATGATTCTTATAACAAGGGAAAAAACCGAAAATCACATAACTTTTGACTCTGTGATTTTACAAAAATTCATAAGGTCTACATACTCCTACAATAAACTTTACCCACATCAACCACCGTGCAAACCAATCAACCATACCTCACCAGGCTTCCAATCACACCAAGAGGGCGCACCACTGAAGAGACCAACCCCTTGCCTCTCACCCCATACTCAAACGGAGTAAACGTTCAACAGTAAGTCCACGATATCCCTCCGGAAAACTAATTACCCACCTTCCCCCATATAGTTGTTTGTTCCTACATGCTGTCCTATAAAAACTCGCCGCCAGCGCTTTTATCCTAATGTTCTCCTCCACCTCCCTCATCCCCCAAGAAACATACAAGTAATCAACTATTACATATCTGATAGCCCTTCCCACCTCTTTGGGTACCCCTTCCATATCTAACATTAAAGCCCTAAGGGGTGATATCTTCCCCCCCCCCAATAAAAAGAAAACCCTCTTCAACCACAATCTTACCACCTCCAATGCAGAACAGAAATATACTACATGAAAAGCCGTTTCAACTTCCCCACAAAAAGCGCATGACGCCTCTTTCACAAAACCCATTCGTCTTAGCACCTCTTTCGATGCTAACGTCCCCATAAGAAATCTATATACTAATTCCCTCGCTCTTGCCGGTATTCTTAATTTACTAAATTCCACCCATATCACTCTCCAATCATATGTGGGATACACTGCCATCCCTTGCATTAATTCCTGACGACGGCCCACACCCACTAACCGTTTTACCTTGAGTTTTTTAACATTGCATACCTTTAACATAAACCGCAACATGTCTTCACACTCCACTAAGTCCCTGCCACCCCACCATTTGCGGATATCCCCCATCACCTCCCCCACCCGAAGACCCCTTTCCCCCGCTGCCCGAATATACCTCTGCTTCACATATAGCGCCTTCACCCTAGACCCTAATGCAATCAATCCCAGTCCTCCCTGCCTTACCGCAGTCATTACTACATCTTTGCCCAACCACGCCCTCCCATAGCCCCACACATACCTTAAGACCCTTCTTTGCATTTCCATAATATCCTGACTTCTTAATGGGTAAATTTCCGCCACTCCCCACACCTTACTATAAATCAGCGTATTTACCACCACAACCCTTTGATGCAAGGTTACATCCCCGGCCCTTAGACCCCTCAGCCTACTCAAAGCTCTGTCCATTACCATTTCTGAATTAACCCTCCTGCTCTCCTGTGCATCTGCCAAAAACAAAATCCCACAAATCTTTAGCCTATCTACAGTTATCCAACCAAACTCCTCCCCCAAGGTCCCTCCTACCCAAGCGCCTACCTCCAACAACCGTGATTTCTGCTTATTAACTCTCATCCCAGTAGCATTCCCAAAAATCTCAATTACCCTTCCCACTTTTCTTAAATCTTCAATCTCATTAAGTAAAACAGTTGTATCATCTACATAACCAACAATATTCCCACAATATCCTCCACTCTCCCCCAACCTTCCCATCCCACCATCAACCAGAACATAGAAAGGGTTCTGCATACATGCAAAGAGTATTTGGGAGAGTGGACACCCCAGCCTTAAACCCCTTCCCATGCTTACTGAACTACCCAACCTCCCATTTACCTGTACTCTCATTGATGCATTCTCATACAAAGTCCTCACCCATCCAACCACCCTCCCTCCAAAACCCATTCTCACCATACTCTCAATCAAAAATTCCCTATCCACATAATCATAAGCTTTCTCCCAATCCAGACCTAGAATACCTCCCTTATTACTACCCTCAAGGAAATCCCGAATACGACCATGACCTACCCGCATACTCCTCCCCGGGATACCAAACTGTCCCCCATGTATCACCGACCCCATGACCTTCTTCAGTCTATTACCCAAAATTTTCGCAAAAACCTTGTAATCAGCGCACATCAAAGATATTGCACGGTAAGCACTCAACTCTCTACCCCCCCCCTTCTTTGGCACCAAAACTATGACACCCGTACTTTGCGATATGCCCAACTTCCCACTAGTTAACATATGGTCCAATAGCCTAACAAAACACTGCCTAATACACCCCCAATGTGCTCTATAAAAATCATTTGGTATACCGTCTATCCCTGGTGTTTTCCCGGTACTCATCCCGAAAACTGCCTCTTCCACCTCAACCTCACTTATACCAACCTCCAACCCCACTCTATCCTGCTCACTTAAAACGCTATGGAACCCCCCTTCAAAAAAACCCTCCCAGGAACCCCCCTCCCTCCAACTCCATTTCTCTCTAAACCAACTATCAGCATAGAGACTCATACTTTCCGTATTGGATAGGACTCGACCCACTGGATACCCTCCCACCCCAGGGCTTGTCTCCAATTGTAGAATGGTGGTTACACTCTGTCGGTCCCGAAATTTACGTAAAACATACCCAGACGGTTTATCACCCCACAAAACATCCTCTAACCCCGCCCTAACCCTAATTGCATCAAACCTATCATTGTGTAATTCAGCTATTCTACTCCGCAGTCTGTCCATATCATCCCTCCTACCACCTCCCCCAACATAACAATCTTGCAACTGTCCCTCCAGATAATTTTGCAACCCAAAACGCCACCTCGCCTCCTCTCGTCCCCTAGCCTTAAAAAAATTCGCTATTCCAGGTTTTGCCTGCATTTCCCACCAATCTAACAGATCTATCTCCCTGTTCCTAGCCTCCCAAAAAGGCAACCACCAATCACTGAAAAAAGGCCCCTCCCCCTCCTCCTTAAGAAGCCTTACATTTAATTTCCAGTACCCAGAATAAATACGCACCACTCCATCCCACATCAAATCTGCTATTACCGCTCTGTGATCAGAAAACCCCACATCGAAGGTTTGCACCCTCACAACATCTATACCCTGCTTAATATAAATTCTGTCTAATCGCGCTTCATATCCCCTACGGACGAACGTATGCTCCACTAGGTAACCCCCCCTCCCCACCACATCAACAACCCCAATATCTCGCAATACATCCCTCAGCACACTCAGCACACAACCCGCCCCTCTCGGTTCGACATCACCACTCCTAATCACACAATTCCAATCACCTCCTATTACTGTTATAGCAGGCAAACCTCTCAAGTGATACAGCAATACCTCTCTGACAAAATCTACTTTTACCCTGATATTACTAGTTGCTGGCATGTAAACTCCCACGAAACTAACTCGACTCTCACCCCAGACGCCATCCACCCTCACGATCCTCCCACCCCCCCCCCTCTTCCCAACCGATGACACGCAAGGGGCTGGTCTTCTTTACCGCAACTGCTACCCCACCTTTCAATTGCAAACCACTGGTTACATACATCCGATATCCTTTCACCCTCAACACACTACCAGCCCTGTGATTATGCTCTTGCAAAAAGCATATGTCAACATCAAACCGCCTTAAAAACCACTCCAACCAAACTTTCTTGACCTCAGTCTTAAGTCCATTAACATTAAGCGTGACACATCTGAAAATTACAGAAGGGGCGGCTTTCCCCTATGCCTCTGGGATTTACCCACTGCACTTTTCATATTACATGTTCCTTTGCCACTCGAGTTTTCCTGTGCAATCACTTCCCCCCTCCCTTTCCCAATTTGCAACTCAGGCACACCTCTACCACTATGTGTCCTCGGCTCCACAACCGCTGCCCATGACTTCTTCCCCGGCCTCTGCCCTGGGGTAATGACCTCATCTATCTCTGATGCCGCAGTTCGTTTCCTAGAACTCACACTTACACACATATCACCCTCAGACAATTCCTCCTGGTGTACCTCCACGGCCACCACATGCTCCCGCCCAATCTTACTCAAGTCTTCCTCAACAATTTGTTGTCCCTCCAAAGTTCCAGCTTCACATGAACTGAGAACACCTTTTGCACAGGGTTCCTCCTCATCCAAAAAATCCTTGATCACATCTGCCAATAACCCATCCTGGGTTGAAGCTTCCTGGACGAAAGTCTCCTCAGATGTCACCTTCAACTCCCCCGACGCCCCTGGGAGAGTGACACATGTCTCCGCCGCCGCCACCTCCCGGTCGACCTCTTCGCTCCAGAGGTCATTCCTCCGGCCTCCCGAGGCATCAGAGCCAGGCACCAAATTACACGACTGTTGAATCACAATTGGAGTGTCGAGAATTCGAGAAGCCCGCCTCCTAGGACACTGGGCTGCCATGTGCTCATAAGAGCTACATAGACGACATGTTTTCCTTTGCCCAGCATAGTACACATAAACCTGTGTTCTACAACCGATCATCGTAACATAGGATGGTATAGGCCTTGTTAAGGTCATTTTAAGGGTGTAAGAACCTTCCGGCATTCCTTCATATGGACCATCCCTCCACACCCCCATTGTTGCAGAATGCACTGTCCCATAACTTCGAAAATACTCCTGCAGGCCATAAGCCGTAGCCTCGAAGGGTACATTCCGTACCTTCACCCATGTGAAGTACTTAGAGACGTCATGTAACACAACATCCATCGTTGAATTCACACTCATGCGTTGTTCCTGGTAATGCTCGACAATTCTTGTGTAGTAATCGACTCGTAGAAATTTCACAAAGATTCTTGTTAAACCATTAAGGGCGACGCCATACAATTCCTCGTTGGGAATACCATATGTATCCCTGATGATGTTAGGGAGAAGGACGTTCATCGTATCTCCACTTAACGTACCACGAACCAGCTCTATGCAGATAGTATTCACTCTCCGTACTGTATGTTCCGCCATGTTGATATCCCAATGAGCAGCGCACGTCCTCACTACTCAATGGTTGTTGCTGAACTAAGGTAGCTCGCCTGAAGACAGCAGAGGGGTGCCGAGACAACCTCACTCCACCGTGGTCAGGCAGCGAATGACTGTACTAGTATTAGGCTGTGTCATACTACCAGCTACACTCTGTACTATAGTGTCAGTGAAGGAAGGAGCGAGCGAGAACTGAGCTACACTAGGCTCAGACACTAGGCTCACTTCTGTTCTAGTTGCTCTTTCTTCAACTTCAAATAGAGCCATACTTCCTAATTGTGACACTAGGCTTTCTGAATCAGAATCATAATCAGACATCTCTGAATGAGCAGGAAACAATATATCTTTAATTAATGCTCTGACAGTTTCTGCGGTGTAATTCCTGTTATAAGTCACACCGAGATATTTGGCTACTCGCCAACACGTCTGAAGTTTTAATATACTTAACTCAGACAAAGTCAGAGTATCAATTAACTGTTTCACTTTGGCATACATCACAAAAATAATTGTACTACGAGAGAGTGATTATTGGAAACTATAATCCCAATAGGAATTTTAGTGCTGGTTGTCTTAGAGCTAGAGCTCATAAACAGTATTTCCATCTCCTTGGATCAAGAGACTCAGTCAGGAACATACATCCACCTGGTATGTTGTACAAGACTAAACTCAAAGTCTTCAGATTAGGAAAGTACTCAAAGTGTTTGATCATAGATTCACTAGTATGACAAACTGGACAATTTCTCCAACACCTTGGATCAAGAGCATCCCGGACAGGCCCCCATTTGTTACAAAAAACGCGATTCTAAAAGCTTAGAGATCTCCAGTGAATACTAGAAAGGACTGCCCTTCTAGCATCCAGCCTGTTACTGGGTTTTCGTAACAAGTAGTCAGTATCCTTGTCCAATTATCCATTGAATTCAGTATGGTTCAATAGTTCTTTAGGATTACAACTGGTAGGCTACTAACTAGAGAAATTAAAATTTAATAAATTTATTAAGTCTATAGGTATATTATCAAAGTAAATTAAATCACAGCAATCAAAATAAAATCAATCTCTCGAGTTCAATATTATTGTGCTGAAAGCACATATCACATTTATAATTCTTAAGTACCGTCAGGTACATTAACATTTAATAAGATATTACAAATATGTACAAGTGTGTGTATGCGTTTAAGTGCTCTTAAGTAGTTAGCTATGTCTCAAGACTCGAATAAGACTTAAATAAGTGACTGACAAAGTCCTCAAATAAACTAACTTCTTGACCGACTGGCAACCCGAACAGTCTGCTTGAACAACAAAGAATGCTAAGCCCAATAGCAATGCAATATCAAGCGACTGCGACACAGAATCAGGAACTGGGAAATAATATAACGACACTAAGTAGGGACCATCAGCAGATCCTCCACAGAAGTTACAAAACTCCCATAATACTGAATCTATGTTCAGCATAGTAAAAACTGTGACTGTGACAATACACAGAAACCAGTACAAAATTAGGTCAGAAGCTATAGCTAAGGACCTGAGATGTTCAGAGTGTCAATGTGACACACAACCTCAGTACAACGTCGAAAATCACTAAGTCTATACAATGTTCTGTGAACAGAGTTCTACAGAACTAACAAGAATAATGAGACAGACAATCTGTCCAACCAGCAAGCGAGTCTACAGCAGACTGACTACTTCACGAGAGGTGAGGACACCCCCCCCTCGATCACGAGATAGCTCCGTGGGCAGCGCAGCTCAGAAGCCGGCAGTATAACGAGCGACAAGCGATAATTACAGTAGTTTGACAATCAAGACTAACTGAGCACATTTTATATACATCCTAACAACATGTAATATGTAACATCCTAACAACATAAGCTACGTCAAATAACAATATAAGGCAATACATTTGCGATTTAGCTATTATCGCAAATATAAGCAATATAAAATTAAATGAAAAGGTAATATACATTATATATACATAATAATCATTGTAACCCATTCAGGGGTTGCAACACCTGGAGATCTCTAAGCTTTTAGAATCGCGTTTTTTGTAACAGAGTTATTATGAGGAAAACATGATACAATGTACAGTAAACTGGTGACTATGGTTAATTTATCTTTATGGCTGAGTTCAAAATATATCAGATAAACAAGTTAGTGGTTATTAAACAACTCTCATGTATAGTAAATTTCCATTTTTTTAGGGAAATATAATAATGTACATTCTTTTTGGGGTGGTGATACACTCCATTGTCAAAATAGCAATGTAACATTCGATGAACTCTAGTAAAAGTTTGTATATATCCCAATCTGTTGGTGATATTAGTTTGTTTGCTTCGGGGTGAAGGGGGAAGATTAGTAAAAACTTTTTTGCCAGGATCAGATCTATCAAAATTAACGGTAATCGTGACAAGTGCATGGAAATATAAAATTAACAGTGTGTTACAGAATCAATCATGGCATTTGTAAGAATTCTGTATGAAGGATTAATAATATATAAATAACAAAGTGGAAAAAATAATGCAGATTGTAGGTTTGGATCTTCTTTGTTTATAATAATAATAATAATGATGAATATTGTTATGTTATCTTGTGTATTCTTGCTTAACATAGTTGTATGGGATATAATGTATAGGGGATGAGGGACAGTTGTGACAACACAGTGTTAATCGTCTGTGTGTATTTAGACTGAAATTTATAATTTTTTGTAAGAACTGATACTGTGTTCTTTTATTTAATGTATTTTGTTGTTTTAAATAAAATATAAAAAAATGCAGAGGAAAACAAAGGTGTGGTAGTGATGGTGGTAGAGGTAGTAGTGGTGGTGGTAGTAGTGGTGGTGGTAGTAGTGGTGATGGTGGTAGTAGTGAAGTTAGTGGTAGCAGTGGTGGTGGTAGTAGTAGTGGTAGTAATCATGGTGGTGGTTGTGGTGGGGGTAGTGGTAGAAATGGTGGAGGTGGTGTAGTAGTAGTGACAGTGGTGGTGCTGGTGGTGGTAGTAGTGATGTTAGTGGTAGCAGTGGTGGTGGTGGTAGTAGTAGTGGTAGCAGTGGTGGTGGTAGTGGTAGTAGTAGTGTTAGTAATGGTGGTGGCAGTGGTAGTAATGGTGGGGGCAGTGTTAGTAATGGTGGTAGTAGTAGTAGTAGTGGTGGAGTGGTAGTAATGGTGGTAGTTGTGGTTATGGTAGTGATAGTAATGGTGGCAGTTGTTGTGGTGGTAGTGGTGATGATAGTTGTAGTAGTGGTGGTGCTGGTAGTAGTGATGTAAGTGGTGGTTGTGGTAGTAATAATGGAAGTGGTGGTAGTTGTGGTGATGGAAGTGGTGGTGGTAGTGGAAGTAATGGTGGTGGTAGTGGTAGTAATAGTGGTAGTAATTGTGGTAGTAGTAGTAATGGTAGTAGTTGTGGTGGTAGCAGTGGTGGTGGTAGTGGTGGTGGTAGTTGTGGTAGTGGTGGCAATGGTAGTGTTGGTGGTAGTGGTAGAAGTGATGGTGGTTGTAGTAGTGGTGGTGGTAGTAGTGGTGGTAGTGGTGGTGGTCGGGGTGGTAGTGTGGTGGTGGTATTAGCAGTGGTCGTAGCGATGGTGGTTGTATTGGTGGTGGTGGTAACGGTGGTGGTGGCAGTAGTGGAGGTGGTGGTAGTCATGGTGATGGCAGTGGTGGTAGTGGTGGTGGTGGTGGTAGTTGTGGTAGTGGTGGCAATGGTAGTGGAGGTGGTAGTGGTAGAAGTGATGGTGGTTGTAGTGGTGGTGGTGATAGTGGTGGTGGTGATAGTGGTGGTGGTGGTGGAGGTAGTGGTTGTGGTGGTAGTAGTAGTGGTGGTAGAGATGGTGATTGTAATGGTGGTGATGGTAGTGGTGGTGGTAGTGGGGGTGGTAGTGGTGGTGGTAGTGGTGGTGGTAGTGGTGGTGGTGGTAGTGGTGGTGGTGGTGGTGTTACAAAAAACGGAATATCTAATAAGCATAGAGATCTCCAGGTAATACTAGAAAGGACTGCCCTTCTAGCATCCAGCCTGTTACTGGGTTTTCGTAACAATTAGTCAGTATCCTTGTCCAATTATCCATTACAATTCAGGATGATTCAATAGTGCTTCAGGATTACAACTGGTAGGCTACTAACTAGAGAAATTAAAATTTAATAAATTTATTAATAATAAAATTGTCTGGGTGTATACTATCAAATTAAATAAAATTAATCAACTGAATATAATATAGGATACAAGTTGCTACACTTCTCTCGTGTACAGTAGTATTGTGCTGAAGGCACATATCACAGCTTTATGGCTTTTAAGTACCGTCTGGTACATTGTTAGCATTTAATAACATAATACAAATATGTACAAGTAAGTTTGTGTGTATGTGTGTAAGTGCTCTAAGTAGTTTGCTGTATTTCAGACTCTACTAGACTTAACTAGTGACTGACTAAAAGTCCTCACATAAACTAACTTCTTGACCAACCTGGCAATCAGAACAGCTTGCTTGAACAATAAAACGACTGATAAGCCGAACAGCAATATAACAAGCAACTGCGACACAGAATCAGGAACAAGGAGATAATATATAGACACTAAGTAGGGACCATCTGCAGATCCTCCACAAAAGTCACCAAACTCCTATAATACTGAATCTAAGTTCAACATAAGAAAATCCCCAACTGTGATAATACACAGATACCAGTACAAATTAGGTCACAAGCTACAGCTCAGGACATGAGTTGCTCAGAGTGTCTATGCAACACATTACCTCAGCACAACATCGAAAATCACTAAGTCTAGACAATGTTCTGTGAACAGAGTCCCACAAAACCAGCAACAAGAAACGTCTTGTCGGAAGCCAAGCCAAACCAGAAAAGAGGGCGAGTCAAAGCAAGACAGTCTCACCCAGGTGAGGTGTGATCACCCCCTGATCACGTGACTCTCTGTGGACTGCTGCTGCCCAGCAACACAGAGAAGCTGGCAGTGTAACGAGCAATGAGCGCTAATTACAGTAGTTAGACAATCAAGACTTGAACTATGAGCACTGAATAATATATATAAATGTTACATCCTACCTAATAATATAACTAAGTCAAATAATAATATAAAGCAAAATATTTACGATTTAGCTAATATCGCAAATATAAGCAATATAAAATTATATGAACAGGTAATATACATTATATACATTGTGACCCATTCAGGGGTCGCAATAGTGGTAGTCATTGTGGTGGTAGCAGTAGTGGTGGTAGTGATGGTGGTTGTAGTGGTCGTGGTAGTGGTGGTGGTGGTAGTAGTGGTAGTGTTGGTGGTAGTGGTGGTGGTAGTGGTAGTAGTGGTGGTAGTGGTAGTGCTGCTGGTGGTGGTAGCGGTGGTGGTAGCGGTGGTGGTTGTGGTGGTGGTGGTGGTAGTAGTGATGGTGGTGGTGGAAGTGGTAGTCGTGGTGATGGTGGTAGTGGTAGTCGTGGTGATGGTAGTAGTAGTAATGGTGGTGGCAGTGGTAGTGGTGGTGGTAGTGGTGGGGGTAGTGGTGGGGGTAGTGGTGGTGGTGGTAGTAGTGATGGTGGTAGTGGTGATGGCAATGGTGGTGGTAGTGGTGGTGGGAGTGGTAGTGGTGGTGGTAGTGGTGGTGGTAGTGGTAGTGGTAGTGGTAGTGGTGGTGGTAGTGGTGGTGGTAATGGTGGTGGTAGTGGTGGTGGTAGTGGTGGTGGTAGTGGTGGTGGTAGTGGTAGTGGTGGTGGTAGTGGTGGTGGTAGTGGTGGTGGTAGTGGTAGTGGTGGTGGTAGTGGTAGTGGTGGTGGTAGTGATGGTGGTAGTGGTGGTGGTAGTGGTGGTGGTAGTGGTAGTGGTGGTGGTAGTGGTGGTGGTAGTGGTGGTGGTAGTGGTAGTGGTGGTGGTAGTGGTGGTGGTAGTGGTAGTGGTGGTGGTAGTGGTGGTGGTAGTGGTAGTGGTGGGGGTAGTGGTGGTGGTAGTGGTGGTGGTAGTGGTGGTGGTAGTGGTAGTGGTGGTGGTAGTGGTGGTGGTAGTGGTGGTGGTAGTGGTGGTGGTAGTGGTAGTGGTGGTGGTAGTGGTGGTGGTAGTGATGGTGGTAGTGGTGGTGGTAGTGGTAGTGGTGATGGCAATGGTGGTGGTAGTGGTGGTGGTAGTGGTAGTGGTGGTGGTAGTGGTGGTGGAAGTGGTGGTGGTAGTGGTAGAAGTGATGGTGGTAGTGGTGGTGGTGGTGGAGGTGGTAGTGGTGGTGGTAGTGATAGTGATAGTGGTGGTGGTAGTGGTGGTAGTGGTGATAGTAGTGATGGTGGCAGTAGTGGTGGTGGTAGTGGTGGTGGTGGTAGTAGTGGTAGTGTTGGTGGTAGTGGTGGTGGTAGTGGTAGTAGTGGTGGTAGTGGTAGTGCTGCTGGTGGTGGTAGTGGTGGTGGTAGTGGTGGTGGTAGTGGTGGTGGTGGTGGTAGTAGTGATGGTGGTGGTGGTAGTGGTAGTCGTATTGATGGTGGTAGTGGTGGGGGTAGTGGTGGGGGTAGTGGTGGTCGTGGTAGTAGTGATGGTTGTAGTGGTGATGGCAATGGTGGTGGTAGTGGTGGTGGTAGTGGTAGTGGTGGTGGTAGTGGTGGTGGTAGTGGTAGTGGTAGTGGTAGTGGTGGTGGTAGTGGTGGTGGTAGTGGTGGTGGTAGTGGTAGTGGTGGTGGTAGTGGTGGTGGTAGTGGTGGTGGTGGTGGTAGTGGTAGTGGTGGTGGTAGTGATGGTGGTAGTGGTGGTGGTAGTGGTGGTGGTAGTGGTAGTGGTGGTGGCAGTGGTGGTGGTAGTGGTGGTGGTAGTGATAGCGATGGTAGTAGAGGTGGTGGTAGTAGTGTTGGTGGTAGTGGTAGTAGTGAGGGTAGTGGTGGTGGTAGTAGTGTTGATGGTAGTGATGGTAGTAGTGGTGGTGGCAGTGGTGGTGATAGTGGTGGTGGTAGTGGTGGTTGTAGTGATAGTGGTGGTGGTGGTGGTAGTGGTGGTGGTAGTGGTAGTGGTGATGGCAATGGTGGTGGTAGTGGTGGTGGTATTGGTAGTGGTGGTGGTAGTGGTGGTGGTAGTGGTGGTGGTAGTGGTAGAAGTGATGGTGGTAGTGGTGGTGGTGGTGGAGGTGGTAGTGGTGGTGGTAGTGATAGTGATAGTGGTGATGGTAGTGGTGGTAGTGGTGATAGTAGTGATGGAGGCAGTAGTGGTGGTGGTAGTGGTGGTGGTGGTGGTGGTTGTAGTTATGGAGGTGGTGGTAGTGGTGGTGGTAGTGGTGGTGATGGTAGTGGTGGTAGTAGTGGTAGTGGTGGTGGTAGTGGTGGTGGTAGTGGTGGTGGTGATAGTAGTGATGGTGGTGGTAGTGTTGGTGGTAGTAGCGGTGGTGGTGGTAGTAGTGATGGTGGTGGTGGTAGTGGTGGTGGTAGTGGTGGTGTTGGTGGTAGTAGTGATGGTGGTGGTGGTAGTGGTAGTCGTGGTGGTGGTAGTAGTAGTAATGGTGGTGGCAGTGGTAGTGGTGGTGGTAGTGGTGGTGGTAGTGGTAGTGCTGCTGGTGGTGGTAGCGGTGGTGGTAGTGGTGGTGGTGGTGGTAGTAGTGATGGTGGTGGTGGTAGTGGTAGTCGTGGTGATGGTGGTAGTGGTAGTCGTGGTGGTGGTAGTAGTAGTAATGGTCGTGGCAGTGATAGTGGTGGTGGTAGTGGTGGGGGTAGTGGTGGGGGTAGTGGTGGTGGTGGTTGTTGTGATGGTGGTAGTGGTGATGGCAATGGTGGTGGTAGTGGTGGTGGTAGTGGTAGTGGTGGTGGTAGTGGTGGTGGTAGTGGTAGTGGTAGTGGTAGTGGTGGTGGTAGTGGTGGTGGTAGTGGTGGTGGTAGTGGTGGTGGTAGTGGTGGTGGTAGTGGTGGTGGTAGTGGTAGTGGTAGTGGTGGTGGTAGTGGTGGTGGTAGTGGTAGTGGTGGTGGTAGTGG
>NC_091299.1:59518105-59750312 GCF_038502225.1 Cherax quadricarinatus
GGTGGTAGTGGTGGTAGTGGTGGTGGCAGTGATGGTGGTGATAGTAGTGATGGTGGTGGTAGTGGTGGTGGTAGTGGTGGTGGTGGTGGTGGTAGTAGTGATGGTGGTGGTGGTGGTGGTGGTAGTAGTGGTAGTGGTAGTAGTGATGGTGGTAGAAGTGGTGGTGGTAGTAGTGATGGTGGTGGTGGTAGTAGTGGTGGCAGTGGTAGTCGTGGTGGTGATAGTGGTAGTCGTGGTGGTGGTAGTGGTAGTCGTGGTGGTGGTAGTGGTAGTCGTGGTTGTGGGAGTGGTAGTCGTGGTGGTGGTAGTGGTAGTCGTGGTGGTGGTAGTGGTAGTCGTGGTGGTGGTAGTGGTAGTCGTGGTGGTGGTAGTGGTAGTCGTGGTGGTGGTAGTGGTAGTCGTGGTGGTGGTAGTGGTAGTCGTGGTGGTGGTAGTGGTAGTCGTGGTGGTGAGGGGTCAGGTCTTCCGCGACCCAGCCAGCAGCCTGGAACAGATTTCTCAATGTCCTCAACCTCTAGATGACTATGAAGCACCTTGAGAAGGCGGCAGCCTAGCGAGGGAGGGAACCTAGCGAGGGAGGGAGCCTAGCGAGGGAGGGAGCCTAGCGAGGGAGGGAGCCTAGCGAGGGAGGGAGCCTAGCGAGGGAGGGAACCTAGCGAGGGAGGGAGCCTAGCGAGGGAGGGAGCCTAGAACAGGACGAAGGAGAAAGAGAGTCTCGCAAGGTAAAACGGGGAGAGTAGAAACATAGCTATGAAAGGAGCGGTGGAGCCTACCAACAAAGAGAAAGTAGGGAACCTAGCAAGCGAAGGAAGCCTAGACAGATAAGGGTGGAAAGAAAGAGAGAAGGAACCTAGCTAGAAAACGACGGAAAGGAGGGGGGGGGGGACCTAACAACCCAGCAGGAAAAGGCACTGGACTGGGGTGGGGAGTACATGGCAGCCTAGCAGGCTAGAGAGGGAACCTAACTAGCGTAGGCAAGCATTGTCCGGAGCCTTGTCGTTGTTGTCGTTATTGCAGCTGCTGCTGTTGTTGTTGTTGTTGTCGTTGTTGTCGTTATTGCAGCTGCTGCTGTTGTTGTTGTTGTTGTCGTTGTATTAATGTTGGTAGAATTACCGACAATATGTATAGTAAAAGGACACAAGTGCAACTAATGTGACATTTTATTGTGGCAACGTTTCGCTCTCCTGGAGAACGAAACGTTGCCACAATATGTCAAATTAGTTGCACTTGTGTCCTTGTACCTAAGATATTGTTGCTGTCGTTGTTGTTGGTGTCGCTGTTGTGTTGTGGTTGTTGCTGTTGTTGTCATGGTTGTTGTCGTTGTTGGTGTGGTTGTTGTTGTCATTGTTATCGTTGTCATTGTTGTTGTGGGTGTTGTTGTGGCTGTTGTTGTCGTTGTTGTGGTTGTCGTTGTTGTTGGGGTTGTTGTTGTCGTTTTTGTGGTTATTGTTGGTGTTGTGCTTGTTATTATCGTTGTTATTGTGGTTGTTGTTTTTGTCGTCGTTGTTGTGGCTGTTTTTGTCGTTGTTGTCATTGTTGTCGTCGTCGTTGTTGTGATTGCTGTCGTTGTTGTGGCTGTTGTTGTTGTGGGTGTTGCTCATGCTGTCGTTGTTGTTGCTGTTGTTATTGTTTTTGTTGTCATCATCGATGTTGTCGTCGTCGTTGTGGCTGCTGTTGTGGCTGCTGTTGTGGCTGCTGTTGTGGCTGCTGTTGTGGCTGCTGTTGTAGCTGCTGTTGTGGCTGCTGTTGTGGCTGCTGTTGTAGCTGCTGTTGTGGCTGCTGTTGTGGCTGCTGTTATTGTTGTTGTCGTCTTTGTTATCGTTGTTGCTGTTGGTGGTGTTTTATTGGTCAGGAAAGACCTTGTCAGTGACCTTAGCCACCAGACGACCGCTTGAGTGGGGCTGATCCCTCAGCGGGGCCGCCAGTGATCATGACCACCAGACGACCGCTTGAGTGGGGCTGATCCCTCAGCGGGGCCGCCAGTGATCATGACCACCAGACGACCGCTTGAGTGGGGCTGATCCCTCAGCGGGGCCGCCAGTGATCATGACCACCAGACGACCGCTTGAGTGGGGCTGATCCCTCAGCGGGGCCGCCAGTGATCATGACCACCAGACGACAGCTTGAGTGGGGCTGATCCCTCAGCGGGGCCGCCAGTGATCTTGGCCACCAGACGACCGCTTGAGTGGGGCTGATCCCTCAGCGGGGCCGCCAGTGATCTTGGCCACCAGACGACCGCTTGAGTGGGGCTGATCCCTCAGCGGGGCCGCCAGTGATCTTGGCCACCAGACGACCGCTTGAGTGGGGCTGATCCCTCAGCGGGGCCGCCAGTGATCTTGGCCACCAGACGACAGCTTGAGTGGGGCTGATCCCTCAGCGGGGCCGCCAGTGATCTTGGCCACCAGACGACAGCTTGAGTGGGGCTGATCCCTCAGCGGGGCCGCCAGTGATCATGACCAACAGACGACAGCTTGAGTGGGGCTGATCCCTCAGCGGGGCCGCCAGTGATCTTGGCCACCAGACGACCGCTTGAGTGGGGCTGATCCCTCAGCGGGGCCGCCAGTGATCATGACCACCAGACGACAGCTTGAGTGGGGCTGATCCCTCAGCGGGGCCGCCAGTGATCTTGGCCACCAGACGACCGCTTGAGTGGGGCTGATCCCTCAGCGGGGCCGCCAGTGATCATGACCACCAGACGACAGCTTGAGTGGGGCTGATCCCTCAGCGGGGCCGCCAATGATCTTGGCCACCAGACGACAGCTTGAGTGGGGCTGATCCCTCAGCGGGGCCGCCAGTGATCTTGGCCACCAGACGACCGCTTGAGTGGGGCTGATCCCTCAGCGGGGCCGCCACTGATCTTGGCCACCAGACGACCGCTTGAGTTGGGCTGATCCCTCAGCGGGGCCGCCAGTGATCTTGGCCACCAGACGACCGCTTGAGTGGGGCTGATCCCTCAGCGGGGCCGCCAGTGATCTTGGCCACCAGACGACCGCTTGAGTGGGGCTGATCCCTCAGCGGGGCCGCCAGTGATCTTGGCCACCAGACGACCGCTTGAGTGGGGCTGATCCCTCAGCGGGGCCGCCAGTGATCTTGGCCACCAGACGACCGCTTGAGTGGGGCTGATCCCTCAGCGGGGCCGCCAGTGATCATAGCCACCAGACGACCGCTTGAGTGGGGCTGATCCCTCAGCGGGGCCGCCAGTGATCATGACCACCAGACGACCGCTTGAGTGGGGCTGATCCCTCAGCGGGGCCGCCAATGATCTTGGCCACCAGCCGACCGCTTGAGTGGGGCTGATCCCTCAGCGGGGCCGCCAGTGATCTTGGCCACCAGACGACCGCTTGAGTGGGGCTGATCCCTCAGCGGGGCCGCCAGTGATCTTGGCCACCAGACGACAGCTTGAGTGGGGCTGATCCCTCAGCGGGGCCGCCAGTGATCTTGGCCACCAGACGACCGCTTGAGTGGGGCTGATCCCTCAGCGGGGCCGCCAGTGATCATGACCACCAGACGACAGCTTGAGTGGGGCTGATCCCTCAGCGGGGCCGCCAATGATCTTGGCCACCAGACGACAGCTTGAGTGGGGCTGATCCCTCAGCGGGGCCGCCAGTGATCTTGGCCACCAGACGACCGCTTGAGTGGGGCTGATCCCTCAGCGGGGCCGCCAGTGATCTTGGCCACCAGACGACAGCTTGAGTGGGGCTGATCCCTCAGCGGGGCCGCCAGTGATCTTGGCCACCAGACGACCGCTTGAGTGGGGCTGATCCCTCAGCGGGGCCGCCAGTGATCTTGGCCACCAGACGACAGCTTGAGTGGGGCTGATCCCTCAGCGGGGCCGCCAGTGATCTTGGCCACCAGACGACAGCTTGAGTGGGGCTGATCCCTCAGCGGGGCCGCCAGTGATCATGACCACCAGACGACAGCTTGAGTGGGGCTGATCCCTCAGCGGGGCCGCCAATGATCTTGGCCACCAGACGACCGCTTGAGTGGGGCTGATCCCTCAGCGGGGCCGCCAGTGATCATGACCACCAGACGACAGCTTGAGTGGGGCTGATCCCTCAGCGGGGCCGCCAGTGATCTTGGCCACCAGACGACAGCTTGAGTGGGGCTGATCCCTCAGCGGGGCCGCCAGTGATCTTGGCCACCAGACGACCGCTTGAGTGGGGCTGATCCCTCAGCGGGGCCGCCAGTGATCTTGGCCACCAGACGACCGCTTGAGTGGGGCTGATCCCTCACCGGGGCCGCCAGTGATCTTGGCCACCAGACGACAGCTTGAGTGGGGCTGATCCCTCAGCGGAGACGCGGTAAGACGCTCTCTTTTTATATCTTATTTAATAGCAGAAGTGAACACGTCATTAGTGTGCGGCCAACCTGGTCTATACGACGCTTACACAGTGGCAACAGTAGTTAGCTATATATCCCTGTTTTATGCCAAAACGAAGAATGGATTCCATACATAGTGTTGAAGTCTGCCAGTGTGTATGTATGGCAGGTTGATAGTGATTGCATGGCAGGTTGATAGTGATTGCATGGCAGGTTGATAGTGATTGCATGGCAGGTTGATAGTGATTGCATGGCAGGTTGATAGTGACTGCATGGCAGGTCGAGGAAGCGCTTAGCTGGTCTACCCTTGCTGGACTCGAATCAGGAAGTGAACGGGAGGCTTGTGGGAAAACAGAGACCACGAAATAATAATAATAATAATTTTTATTTCTACAAGTACATGAAACAACGTATACATACCATAGCTGACATCAGTGACATACTCGTTCTATATAGAAAGCACCTTGTTATGCAAAGCATATCCGGAAAATTAAGTTAATCTTGTCCCCAGGATGAGACCCACACCAGCCGGCTAACACCCAGGTACCTACTTACTGCTAGGACAACAAGGACAACAGGTGTCTTAAGAAAATACGCCCCAAATGTTTCCACCCGTAACAGGGATCGAACCACTGACACTCAGTGTGTGAGGCGAATGAGAGACTCGGAAAGGCGTTCTAAACTACCATGAAGTGAGAGAGGATCACAGCGACATGTCTAGAAATGAGAAGACATGACATTCTATGTTCGTGGATACATGTTATTCATAAGGATAGAAGGAAATGGAGGCACAGAGAGAGTAGAAGCACAGTGAGGCACAGAGACAGTAGAAGCACAGTGAGGCACAGAGAGAGTAGAAGCACAGTGAGGCACAGAGACAGTAGAAGCACAGTGAAGCACAGAGACAGTAGAAGCACAGTGAAGCACAGAGACAGTAGAAGCACAGTGAGGCACAGAGACAGTAGAAGCACAGTGAGGCACAGAGACTTTAGAAGGACAGAGACAGTAGAAGCACAGAGAGGCACAGAGACAGTAGAAGCACAGTGAGGCACAGAGACAGTAGAAGCACAGTGAAGCAAAGAGACAGTAGAAGCACAGTGAGGCACAGAGACAGAAGCACAGTGAGGCACAGAGACAGTAGAAGCACAGTGAGGCACAGAGACAGTAGAAGCACAGTGAGGCACAGAGACAGTAGAAGCACAGTGAAGCACAGAGACAGTAGAAGCACAGTGAGGCACAGAGACAGTAGAAGCACAGTGAAGCACAGAGACAGTAGAAGCACAGTGAGGCACAGAGACAGTAGAAGCACATTGAGGCACAGAGACAGTAGAAACACAGTGAGGCACAGAGACAGTAGAAGCACAGTGAGGCACAGAGACAGTAGAAGCACAGTGAAGCACAGAGACAGTAGAAGCACAGTGAGGCACAGAGACAGTAGAAGCACAGTGAGACACAGAGACAGTAGAAGCACAGTGAGGCACAGAGACAGTAGAATCATAGTGAGGCACAGAGACAGTAGAAGCACAGTGAGGTACAGAGACAGTAGAAGCACAGTGAGGCACAGAGACAGTAGAAGCACAGTGAGGCACAGAGACAGAAGCACAGTGAGGCACAGAGACAGTAGAAGCACAGTGAGGCACAGAGACAGTAGAAGCACAGTGAGGCACAGAGACAGTAGAATCATAGTGAGGCACAGAGACAGTAGAAGCACAGTGAGGTACAGAGACAGTAGAAGCACAGTGAGGCACAGAGACAGTAGAAGCACAGTGAGGCACAGAGACAGTAGAAGCACAGTTAGGCACAGAGACAGTAGAAGCACAGTGAGGCACAGAGACAGTAGAAGCACAGTGAAGCTCAGAGACAGTAGAATCACAGTGAAGCACAGAGACAGTAGAAGCACAGTGAGGCACAGAGACAGTAGAAGCACAGTGAGGCTCGGAGACAGTACAAGCACAGTGAAGCACAGAGATAGTAGAAGCACAGTGAAGCACAGAGACAGTAGAAGCACAGTGAGGCACAGAGACAGTAGAAGCACAGTGAGGCACAGAGACAGCACAAGCACAGTGAAGCACAGAGACAGTAGAAGCACAGTGAGGCACAGAGACAGTAGAAACACAGTGAAGCAAAGAGACAGTAGAAGCACAGTGAGGCACAGAGACAGTAGAAGCACATTGAGGCACAGAGACAGTAGAAGCACAGTGAGGCACAGAGACAGTAGAAGCACAGTGAGGCACAGAGACAGTAGAAGCACAGTGAGGCACAGAGACAGTAGAAGCACAGTGAGACACAGAGACAGTAGAAGCACAGTGAGACACAGAGACAGTAGAAGCACAGTGAGACACAGAGACAGTAGAAGCACAGTGAGGCACAGAGACAGTAGAAGCACAGTGAGACACAGAGACAGTAGAAGCACAGTGAGACACAGAGTCAGTAGAAGCACAGTGAGACACAGAGACAGTAGAAGCACAGTGAGGCACAGAGACAGTAGAAGCACAGTGAGACACAGAGACAGTAGAAGCACAGTGAGACACAGAGACAGTAGAAGCACAGTGAGGCACAGAGACAGTAGAAGCACATTGAGGCACAGAGACAGTAGAAACACAGTGAGGCACAGAGTCAGTAGAAGCACAGTGAGGCACAGAGACAGTAGAAGCACAGTGAAGCACAGAGACAGTAGAAGCACAGTGAGGGACAGAGACAGTAGAGGCACAGTGAGGCACAGAGACAGTAGAAGCACAGTGAGGCACAGAGACAGTAGAATCATAGTGAGGCACAGAGACAGTAGAAGCACAGTGAGGCACAGAGAGAGTAGAAGCACAGTGAAGCACAGAGACAGTAGAAGCATAGTGAGGCACAGAGACAGAAGCACAGTGAGGCACAGAGACAGTAGAAGCACAGTGAGGCACAGAGACAGTAGAAGCACAGTGAGGCACAGAGACAGTAGAATCATAGTGAGGCACAGAGACAGTAGAAGCACAGTGAGGTACAGAGACAGTAGAAGCACAGTGAGGCACAGAGACAGTAGAAGCACAGTGAGGCACAGAGACAGTAGAAGCACAGTTAGGCACAGAGACAGTAGAAGCACAGTGAGGCACAGAGACAGTAGAAGCACAGTGAAGCACAGAGACAGTAGAATCACAGTGAAGCACAGAGACAGTAGAAGCACAGTGAGGCACAGAGACAGTAGAAGCACAGTGAGGCTCAGAGACAGTACAAGCACAGTGAAGCACAGAGATAGTAGAAGCACAGTGAGGCACAGAGACAGTAGAAGCACAGTGAGGCACAGAGACAGCACAAGCACAGTGAAGCACAGAGACAGTAGAAGCACAGTGAGGCACAGAGACAGTAGAAGCACATTGAGGCACAGTGAGACAGACAGTAGAAGCACAGAGGCACAGAGACAGTAGAGTGCACAGAGACAGTAGAAGCACAGTGAAGCACAGAGACAGTAGAAGCACAGTGAGGCACAGAGACAGTAGAAGCACAGTGAAGCACAGAGACAGTATAAGCACAGTGAGGCGCAGAGACAGTAGAAACACATTGAGGCACAGAGACAGTAGAAGCACAGTGAAACACAGAGACAGTAGAAACACAGTGAGGCACAGAGACAGTAGAAGCACAGTGAAGCACAGAGACAGTAGAAGACACAGAAGCACAGTGAGGCACACAGTAGACAGTAGAACAGCACAGTGAGACACAGAGACAGTAGAAGCACAGTGAAGCACACAGTAGACAGTAGAAGAGACAGTAGAGCACACACAGAGACAGTAGAAGTGAAGCACAGAGATAGTAGAAGCACAGTAGAAGCACACAGAGACAGTAGAAGCACAGTGAGGCACACAGAGACAGTAGAAGCACAGTGAGACACAGTGAGGCACAGAGAAGCACAGTGAGAAGCACAGTGAGACACAGAGACAGTAGAAGCACAGTGAGACACAGAGACAGTAGAAGCACAGTGAGCACAGTGAAGCACAGAGACAGTTTAAGCACAGTGAGGCAGTAGAGACAGTAGAAGCACAGTGAAACACAGAGACAGAAGAAACACAGTGAGGCACAGAGACAGTAGAAGCACAGTGAAACACAGAGACACAGAGACAGAGAAACACAGTGAGGCACAGAGACAGTAGAAGCGCAGTGAGTCACAGAGACAGTAGAAGCACAGTGAAGCACAGAGACAGTAGAAGCACAGTGAGACAGAGACAGTAAAAGCACAGAGACAGAGGCAGTAGAAGCACAGTGAGGCACAGAGACAGTAGAAGCACAGAGACAGTAGAAGCACAGTGAGACACAGAGACAGTAGAAGCACAGTGAGGCACAGAGACAGTAGAAGCACAGTGAGACACAGAGACAGTAGAAGCACAGTGAGACACAGAGACAGTAGAAGCACAGTGAGACACAGAGACAGTAGAAGCACAGTGAGACACAGAGACAGTAGAAGCACAGTGAGGCACAGAGACAGTAGAAGCACAGTGAGACACAGAGACAGTAGAAGCACAGTGAGACACAGAGACAGTAGAAGCACAGTGAGACACAGAGACAGTAGAAGCACAGTGAGACACAGAGACAGTAGAAGCACAGTGAGGCACAGAGACAGTAGAAGCACAGTGAGGCACAGAGACAGTAGAAGCACAGTGAAGCACAGAGACAGTTTAAGCACAGTGAGGCGCAGAGACAGTAGAAGCACATTGAGGCACAGAGACAGTAGAAGCACAGTGAAACACAGAGACAGAAGAAACACAGTGAGGCACAGAGACAGTAGAAGCACAGTGAAACACAGAGACAGAAGAAACACAGTGAGGCACAGAGACAGTAGAAGCGCAGTGAGTCACAGAGACAGTAGAAGCACAGTGAAACACAGAGACAGTAGAAGCACAGTGAGGCACAGAGACAGTAGAAGCACAGTGAGGCACAGAGACAGTAGAAGCACAGTGAGGCACAGAGACAGTAGAAGCACAGTGAGGCACAGAGACAGTAGAAGCACAGTGAGGCACAGAGACAGTAGAAGCACAGTGAGGCACAGAGACAGTAGAAGCACAGTGAGACACAGAGACAGTAGAAGCACAGTGAGGCACAGAGACAGTAGAAGCACAGTGAGGCACAGAGACAGTAGAAGCACAGTGAGGCACAGAGACATTAGAAGCCCAGTGAGGCACAGAGACAGTAGAAGCACGAGGTGTGGTGGAGGGTGGTGGCTGGTGTGACATAACCTCCACAATATACATCTCACAACTGGAAGGCCACATTTCTTCTCCACTCCTTAATACTATTTGTTATGTTCCACTGACCGTACCTTGCTCACATTACTTGTAAATATTGGAGAAATTACTCTGCCAGGTATTACTGCTAGTACTACTTAGATCAGTTAGTTAGTTAAAGATTAGCCGGTATTCTCCCGGCCCGGGCCTTTTCCAAGTGGTGGCCCGGCCTTGGCTCCCTCTTTAGGGAGTGTCTGAGACCTAAGTCTCCCATGGGAGGAGGTACAAGTACCTCCTCATCTGTGGGACCAACTGTCCCCAGGCCTAGCCACAAGCTAGGCCTCTCTGGTCTGCCATCCCCGCCCCAAGGGGGCAAATGGGAATGACAGTCTTATGAGCTAAAAGCTCGGGCTCGGGCACCTACCCTACCCTAGAAGGGTTAGGCATGGTATCGATCCTTAGATCAGAATATTATTATTATTATTATTATTATTATTATTATTATTATTATAATTATTATTATTATTAGTATTATTATTAAATTGTTATGATATTATCATTATTTTATTAATATAATAATAATTATTATTATTATTTTATTAATATAATTATTATTTTATTAATATAAATATTATTATTATTTTTTTATTTTTTTTTATTCGCCGGTATTCTCCCGGTCCGGGTCTTTTTCAAGTAGTGGTGACCCGGCCTTATTATTATTAGTATTTTATTATATAATAATAATAATTATTATTAGTATTAGTATTGTTAATATTGTCATATTATTAATAATAATAATAATAATAATAATAATAATAATAATAATAATAATAATAATAATAATAATATTATTATTATTATTATTATTATTATTATTATTATTATTATTATTATTATTATTATTATTAACTATTATTATTATTATTATTATTATTATTATTATTATTATTATTATTATTATTATTATTATTATTATTATTATTATTATTAACTATTATGGCTATTATTATTATTATTATTATTATTATTATTATTATTATTATTATTATTATTATTATTATTATTATTAATATTATTATTATTATATTCATAGGAAGCGTTAAATCCGTGAGGGTCACACAGAGCACAAGGAAAGGTGTGGAAAGTTAAGGCAGCTCTAGTTCCTAGGATCAAGAATTGTCTGCGTTAAAGACTGAAGAAGGGTTCAGGATCCTTAATGCTGGTCAAGGCTCTTGATCCAAAGATTTGGAACTGCTCTCCCTTTCCTCAGATCGAATCTGATTGTCTGTTAACTTTCTGGAGTGTGTAGCCACTACGGGTTTAGAGCTTCGCTCGGGAACGTAATAAAAGTGAAAGCGAAAATAGAAAGTTGTCGAGTATTTAGGCGAGAAACTCACGATTGATTTTAACATGTTAGAGCGAGGGACACAGAGCTGGAGCCCTTCCTTGGCTTCTTCAGTCCAATACAGTGGAAGATGAGGAAGAGGTAATCGGTCCTTCGGTCTTAAGTCAATGTGGTCAGTCCATCAATCTTGAAAAGATTTCAAGATTGATGTACTGACCACATCGTCTCAAGCCTGAGGGACTGATTACCCCAACTCCTCCTGTTCTTCACCATTCTCCTTTGTATGGACTGATGAAGCCACTGTGTGGCGAAACGTTTCCTCAATAAAGATACCCAAGAGTTGCACATGTGTCTAATTTATCAACTTGTCGGTTCTGTGAACCATTCAGCTACATAGGTCATGGATATCGCTTAGTTATAAAGAATTCTCTGTATTAAGACTCCATGATGTTGCTGTGTCTCGGTTATCAACTTCTCGGCTTTCTAAGTCATTTATATAAATTAGGTTATTTTTAGATCGTGACGAAGATAATGAGTGCAATAAACTAATGAACAAACCTGCCAAAGTTTAACAGGAATTAACGAATTAATGGTGAGCATAGTTAAATGAGTCAGGGGTTAATGGGGATAAACAGGTTGGGTAACACCATAGTCAAACGAATCAAGGATTATCTATGGGTTAACTTAAATGAGTCTTAGTGGTGGAAGAGGTGTACCTGGGTAAACATTGTAAGGTGTTTATTAATGAGGAAGTATAAATGGTTTAAGTAAAAAACCACTTCCTTCCCTTTCTTGCAGTATAGGTTAGGAAGTCAACAGGTTACAAGGTCACGTATGGACGGGTCAGAGGTCAGTATGAAGGGAGGGTTCAGCGACTTCCTCCGGAGGGAAGGAGGGAGGGTTGGCTGGAATGGGGTGAGGAAGAAAAAAGGTGTCGAAAGGTCGTCATGGAATAGTGAGGAGCCAGCAAAAGCCCTGCGTGGCTCCAGGCAGCCCTGCCTGACACAAACACTGATCCAGCCAGAGATAAACAGATAACTCTGGACACGGGGGCTACCATACACGGGAGCACAACACGGCTAGTGAAATCAAAGAGAGGCCTGTGGCGGAGACACAGGCGGACGTCACATAGACAGGGCCAACATCACGCACGAAGGGAAAACGCGTACGTTATGGTCGGCTGGACGCCATGATTTGTCCAGGCCGGACACGAGACCACCCCCCACCCTCCAGCCTGGCGCCACCATTATGTACATCGTGTGGGAAGCTTTATCATGGTCGCTCCTCATGGTGTTCCGCTCACTGGCTCTCTAGATGGTTCTGCAGGGATGTATGTATGTGTGCAAGGTGACCGGTAGAACTAGAGAACCTGTCGGGGCCTAAGTGGAGACGTAAGTGGGAAGAAGTGTGAGTCCACTCATCCACCTGTGTCTCACTGGCTGCAGGTGAAGCGAGGGTTCAATGTGGCAAATGATTATTAAAAAAATACGAAACTGAACATAAGAAGGAAGGAGCACTGCAGCAGGCCTACTGGCCCACGCTTGGCAAGTCCAAGTCACCAGTCGGCCTATGCTACCGGCCATAGCCAGGCAGTTGCAAGTCACATCCACCTGACCTGACTAGGTTAGGGCATTGGTTTAAGCCGGTAGGAGTCTTGGACCTGCCTCGCATGGGCCAGTAGGCCTGCTGCAATGTTCCTTCTTTCTTATGTTCTTAAGAAGGATGGAGCACTGCATCAGACCCACTAGCACAAACTAGTCAGGTCCATCTCACGCCCACCTGCACCCACTCATGTATTTGTCCAACTTATTTTTAAAACTACACAATGTTTTAGCTTCACTGACGTACTCGGGAGTTTGTTCCACTCGTCCACAACAGAACATAGTTCCAGCTGCTCAGAGAACTTATGTTGCAAATAGGGAAATCAGATCAAATAAAAATTATCCTAAATGGATGAACAATAGATTAAAACATCTCATTGGTTAAAATAGAGGCATATACAGGTAGATCAAAAGAGGAAAGGAACAATTAAGAAATCAATATATTCAGTTAAAGAGAGATAAAAAAAAAGGGAATAAGAAAAGCAAAAAGAGATTATAAGGTTAAAGTTGCAAGAGAATCGAAGACTAACCCAAAAGGATTCTTTCAGGTATACAGAAGTAAGATCAGGGACAAGATAGGCCCACTCAAAAATTACTCCGGTCAGTTTTTACTCAGGAAGATACTAGTGGTATTCCAGAAATAATAAATTATATAGAAAAGGACGATAATAAACTATGCACGATTAGTGTCACAAGTGACATGGTCCTTAGGCAAATAGAGAAATTAAAGCCTAACAAATCCCCAGGCCCTGATGAACTGTATGCAAGGGTTCTAAAGGAATGTAAAGAGGAGCTTAGCACACCTTTGGCTAATCTTTTCAACATATCACTACAAACTGGCATGGTGCCAGATAAGTGGAAAATGGCAAATGCGCTACCTATTTTCAAAGCAGGTGACAGGTCCTTAATTTCGAACTATAGACCAATAAGCCTAACCTCCATAGTGGGAAAATTTATGGAATCAGTAATTGCCGAGGCAGTTCGTAGCCATCTTGAAAAGCATAAATTAATCAACGAATCTCAGCATGGTTTTACAAAAGGGCATTTATGCCTTACGAATTTATTAATTTTTTTTCACTCAGGTGTTTGAGGAGGTAGATCATAGTAATGAATATGATATTGTGTATAGGGACTTCAGTAAGACTTTTGAAAGAGTCCTGCATCAGAGACTATTGAGGAAAATTAAGGCACATGGAATAAGAGGAGAATTTTTTTCCTGGATAGAGGCATGGTTGACAAATAAGCAGCAGAGAGTTTGCATAAATTGGGAGAAATCAGAGTGGGGAAGCGTCACGAGTGGTGTTCCAAAGGAGTCAGTGTTGGGTCCCTTGTTGTTCACAATCTACATAAACGACATAGATGAGGGAATAAATAGCCACATAAGCGAGTTTGCCGATGACACCAAAATAGGCCGTCGAATTCATTCTGACGAGGACATTAGACCACTCCAGGAAGATTTGAATAGATTGATGCAGTGGTCGGAGAAGTGGCAGATGCAGTTTAATACAGACAAATGCAAAGTTCTAAACATTGGACAGGAAAATAACCATGACATATATAAACTAAATAATGTAGATCTTAATATTACTGATTGCGAAAAGGATTTGGGAGTTCTGGTTAGCAGTAGTCTGAAACTAAGACAACAGTGCATAAGTGTTTGCAATAAAGCTAACAGAATCCTTGGCTTCATATCAAGAAGCATAAATAATAGGAGTCCGCAGGATGTTCTTCAACTCTATATATCCTTGGTTAGGCCTCATCTACATTATGCTGCACAGTTTTGGTCACCGTATTACAGAATGGATATAAATGTTCTGGAAAACGTACAAATGAGGATGACAAAGTTGATCCCATGTATCAAAAATCCTCCCAATGAGGATAAACTGAGGGCCCTGAATCTGCACTCTCTAGAAAGGCGTAGAATTAGTGGGAATATGACTGAGGTGTATATATGGAAAGCAGGAATAAATAAAGGGGATGTAAACAGCGCGCTAAAAATATCTAGCCAAGCCAGATTCAGGCCCTCAGTCTATCCTCATAGGGAAGATTTCTGATACATGGGATCAACTTTGTCATCCTCCTTTGTACGTTTTCCAGAGCATTTATATCCATTCTATAATACGGTGACTAAAACTGTGCAGCATAATATAGATGAGGCCTAACCAAGGATATGTAGAGTTGAAGAACAACCTGAGGACTCCTATTATTTATTTATGCTTCTTGATATAAAGCCAAAGATTCTGTTAGCTTTATTGCAAACACTTATGCTCCTGCCTATTTTCTGTACTCGACTGAAGAAGCCTACTGTGTAGGCGAAACGTTTCGAAATAAAGATACCTAACTGTTGCATATGTGTCTTACCTAACAACCTGTAGGTATTGTATACCATTTTGATATTCTCTCTGTTAGATCCTTTATTGAAGTGCTGGAAGCGATTGCGACTCTGGTGTTAGCTTGTGAAAGTACTTTAGAAACGTTCAGTGCAACCTGGAAACATAAACACATATGCAGTTTAATGTGATCGTTTATTGACAACGTTTCGCCCACACAGTGGGCTTTTTCAAGTCACACACAGATCTACCTGGGGTGGAAGGTACGGAAGTATTTATAGTCAGGTTCAGAATGTTGAGGTCAGGTGGAGAATGCTACATCTGATGATCTACCGGGTGGAGATATAGAGTCTTGGGTAGCTTGGCAGGGGTATTGGACAAGTTGTGAGTAGACCTTCTGCAGTGTTCTATGTTCTTATGTGGGATAGCGATGAAGAAGTTTCTTGGCGAGTGGTTCAGCTATGTTATCGAAGCCATTGTTCTGGTTGAAATTGTTGGTTATAGAGATAAGCGATGATTCCAGGATTCTTCGGTACTGAGTGTTGTCTTCTGTGGCGATAAGTCTTGAGTTTCTGTAATTAATTAAATGGTTGTGTGAATTGCGATGTTGTACACAGGCATTCCTTGTATCGTCAGTCCTGCTTGCGTATTGGTGTTCTGAAATACGTGTTTGGAGGTCTCTTGATGTTTCGCCCACATATAATTTGTTGCAGTCATTGCAAGGGATTATGTATACCCCTGCAGAGGATGGAAGCTTGTCCTGTCTACTACTGGTGATGTCCTTGATGGTCGTGGTTGTGGAGGTAGATACTTGGAATGATGTATTGGAAAAGATGTTGGAAACATGTTTGGCAATGGAGTTGGTGGGGAGAACTATGTATCTCTTCTCGACAGTGATCACATTAAACTGCATATGTGTTTATGTTTCCATTGTGTCGGTATTTTATACCATTTATTTTCTCAGTGCAACCTGGCTGTTGGGAAGAATTATAACTTTATTGTGAGTGGTGTTGGTGCGTTGAGAATTAATGATCTGAAGAGCTCTTTTCTTGCAGTCTTTCATGAAAAAGGAAGGAAAATGTAACTCAGTGAAGGTTTGGTGAATGTATGTACATTCCTCGTCAAGAAACTCAGGACTACAAATTCGGTATTATGCTCTTAGGAAAAACCCGATGATGATGCCTCTTTTGGTCTTAGTATCTTGACTGGAATAGAAGTGTGTGAGATAATTTTTATTGGAAGGTTTCCGATAAGCTTGAAATCTTAGGTTGTTGTCTACTTTGTGAAAGAGGACGTCTAGAAAAGGTAGCTTGTCATTGGACTCTTTTTTTAGTGTAAACTGGATCGCCGGTTCAACTGCGTTGAGCCTTGTCTGAAGATTCCGTACATCAAAACGTTTGGGAGTTATTACGAGGACGTCATCCACGTAACGTAACCAAGTGACGCTTGAAGGGATGATGTTGGCGAAGTGTTTGGACTCTAGGTGTTCCATGTATAAGTTGGCTAGGACGGCACTGATGGGGGACCCCATTCCCATGCCGTAGGTTTGTTTGTAGAGCTTGTTATTGAAAGAAAAACAGTTGAAATTAACACAGAGTTCACTCAAGTCAACAAAATCTCCTGGAGGTAGAGGAAGATTAAGGTCCTGATTGACTTTACGTCGTAGAACCTCGATGGCTTGTGTGGTAGGTACTTTTGTGAAGAGGGAAGTCACGTCCAAACTGCTTAGTTTCTTGTTATGGATGGAGAGGTTTCGGATGCGGTTTAGAAGGTCGCCTGAGTGTTTAAGATGAGCGGGGCTGATGGTCCTCAGAAGGCAGGAAAGATGTTTGGCAAGAACTCCGGCTAGATTTGAGGTTGTCAGTCTCTCAGCCAGGAGAAAATTTCTGTTCCATGGTCTGAAACAATCTGAGATTGTTTCAGAATACCTACCAACCAATTTGTCGGTATTATATACCATTTTGACATTCATTCTGTACACCTGAAAGAATCCTTTTGGGTTAGTCTTCGATTCTCTTGCAACTTTAACCTCATAATCTCTTTTTGCTTTTCTTATTCCCTTTTTTATTTCTCTCTTTAACTGAATACAGTATATAAGCCACTTCTTCACACATATGCTGTATTCTTTTCAAGACTGTTGTACTGATCACATCGTCTCAAGGTTGAGGACTGATTCCCTCAGACTCCTCCTGTTCTTCAAGATTCTCCTTTGTATGGACTGATGAAGCCACTGTGTGGCGAAACATTTCCTCATTAAAGATACCCAAATGTTGCACATGTGTCTAATTTATCAATAGCTTTTATAACCTCGTACTCATGTGAAAGTTGATTGTTCTACCATATTTTATTACTACTACTACTACTACTACTACTACTACTACTACTACTACTACTACTACTACTACTACTACTACTACTACTACTACTACTAAATAACAAAAAGGCACAATACCGTGACTGGAACGATACACAAATAACCCGCACATAAAAGACAGAAGCTTACGACGACGTTTCGGTCCGACTTGGACCATTGACAAACTTTCCTTGTATGAACCTTAGCCCTGGCTTCGTCTCTGTAGATGCCTTCCTCTCCCACTACATTGTAAAATGCTCCAAACTTCAGAACACCCGTGACTTAACCTGAATCCTCATTTTTTCTTCTTCTTCTTTTTCTTCTTCCTCTTCCCCTTTCCTCTCTCCTTTTCTCCTCTGGGTTGTCTTTCTCTCTCCTGTCTCGTGTTTCTGTTCCTTCTTTATTTTATTTCACCACTTCCCCTTTCACTCACCTCGGTGCGCTTGCTCTCCCTCTGTGGGTTTCTAGCTCTCTTGCAGTGCTCCCCTTCCTTTGTATTTGACTGGCTCGTCTTCCTTATTTCCCACTTCTACCACTACCACTACTACTACCTCTTCTTCTTCTACTACATCTACTGATGAAATTAGACACATGTGCGGCGTCTGGTTGTCTTTGTTGTGGACGTTTCGCCATCCAGTGGCTGGCTGGATGGCGAAACGTCTACGGTGGGGATGCCCGGGTGTTGTGCATGTGTCATTTCATCCTGTCGGTATTATATACAATTCTTGTACTACTACTACTACTACTTCTACCACTACTACTACCTCCACCTCTTCCTGCCTATATATAGCCGTTCTGCTCCTCCTCTGTTAGTGTGACTTTGTCAATGGTCCAAGTCGGACCGAAACGTCGTCGTAAGCTTCTGTCTTTTATGTGCGGGTTATTTGTGTCCTACTACTACTACTACTACTACTGCTACTACTACTACTACTGCTACTACTACTACTACTACTACTACTACTACTACTACTACTACTGCTACTACTACTACTACTACTACTACTACTACTACTACTACTACTACTACTACTACTACTACTACTACTACCACCATTAGTACTACACCTCACTCTGAGCCTATATATACCCTCTGTGTCCATGTACTGTTTGTAACAGCTTGATAAAGCTCCTGGAGAGCGAAACGTTGCCACAATAAAATGTCACATTAGTTGCACTTGTGTCCTTTTACTTAACATATTGTCGTAATTCTAGCAATATTAATACTACCAGATAGGATGTCGTAGGGGGGTTGTTACATTATGAGGAACGATGTGTCGCAATGAGAGTATGGTATCGCAGGGTGAAAATCGGGGGAGGGGTAGGGGGAGGAGTGGGAGAGGGGGGTATTGGGGTTCCAGATAAAGAAGAGAGGGTCGCAGAGTGAGGGGAAGTGGATTGGGGGGAAGGGGGGTCGTGAGGCCTACCCACAGCGCCCGCAGCCTCCAGCCTCACTCCATACCCACCCTACCATGAGACTCTCACGATAATTTTGTCCCCTATCTGGGCATGTGGGTGACCGTCTCAGTAGGTTATTTTTTATTTTGTCAGTGATACGGATAGTTATGTAACCAGATATATATTTGACTTTATTTATGGGTTATCCTGACAGGTAATTTTCGCATATGTTACTATGCAATAATATCAGTAAATTAGTAATATCACAATATGCAAAATAACCACTGTGAAAAATAGTGAATTTTCAAGTGTTTTCGTAATATGATAGAAAGTTTATAAGGCTGAGATGTCACCTCACATATGATCTTACACCTGACTCAGGTTCATCACGAAAGGGCTTACCTGGAGTTTACCTGGAGAGGGTTTCGTGGGTCAACGCCCCCGAGGCCCGGTCTGAGACCAGGTTTCGTGGTTGTCAGTTAAATACATCAACCAACTAGGGAAATTAGGGGCTGCAAGAAAGATTATCAAGCAGAGTGTGGAAGGCACCACCAAACAAAACAGTCCACAAGGACTATACTGCAGAGGTTGAGAGGAGAATTAATTACACTGATCACACAACACAAAACTGAATTATGGAAATATCTTTTTCTTCAAGCTAATCAATACAAACGTCAACATCAAAGTTTCTATGTGCGGAGCACAAGGCTGTCCATTATCTGATACATTCCTTCACCGATGACGTTGATGAGGATGTTGATATCAAACTTGATGACCCACAATCTGATGGGTCATGTGTGGGAGAAATATTATTATTATTAAAGATTAGCCGGTATTCTCCCGGCCCGGGCCTTTTCCAAGTGGTGGCCCGGCCTTGGCTCCCTCTTTAGGGAGTGTCTGAGACCTAAGTCTCCCATGGGAGGAGGTACAAGTACCTCCTCATCTGTGGGACCAACTGTCCCCAGGCCTAGCCACAAGCTAGGCCTCTCTGGTCTGCCATCCCCGCCACAAGGGGGCAAATGGGAATGACAGTCTTATGAGCTAAAGACTCGGGCTCAGGCACCTACCCTACCCTAGAAGGGTTAGGCATGGTGTCGATGTGGGAGAAAATTCTCTCACACAATGATTGTAAAAGATTTAACAATAACCTAATGAATGTAGCGACAGAAGGGAAGTAGAATGATTTTTTATTTTTTTAGCTAACATTCCTGTAAATGTAAATAACTTATTCCTAGTATATATCCTTTATAGGATAATAATAAGTTATTATCTCCTACATTGTATAATAATAATGTAAAAGGACCCCAATGGAAATAAGTCACTTTGTCTGACATTTTTGTGTTATCCCAGGTTCTCTACACATATGTTGCTATGTATGATAATCTATGTAAGTGTATTTGTAAAGTAAAAGAACACAAGTGTAACTAATGTGACACTTTTATTACTTGCACTTGTGTCCTTTTACTTTACTTTACTTTTTACATATTGCCGGTAATTCTACCAGCATTATTACACACTGTATTTGTGTATACCTGAATAAACTTACTTATTACCAGTGGGTCAACAAATGGAGAGACGACAACCGAGCTGAACTCCAACCAATACCATTAATTGATATATCTACTCTTGAAGATGAACCCCCTTACATGACCAGTCACACTCACAGATGAGTCAAGTCACTGGCAGAATGAGTAGTAAAGCCCCTGGTCTCTCAGGTATAACAGTGAAACAAGTAAAGTTCTTACCCAGAAATTGGAAAATGTCTCTGGCAAATATCTTTAATACCATCTTGGCCTCGGGACACTTTCCTGTAGCTCTTAAAACAACAAGGATGATATTCATAGCCAAACCCAACATAGACAAACATAAACCGTCAAACTATAGACTTATCTCATTCCTTGAAGTCAATGGTAAAGTCCTTGAGAAAAATAATTTCCAGCAGATTGAACTACTACATGGAGTACAATCATCTCTTTACTGAAAAACAGTACGGATTCACGACTGACAGAGGGCTCCAATATGCTATAATTATCTTCGATGCTGTGGACAGCCTCAGGAAATGGGGCTGCCCCAATTACAATTAGGGATATACACAAAGCGTTTAACAGCTTGTGTACTCCTATATAAACTTACCGACCTTCCTGACCACAACTAGACTTTTATCAGATTCATATACAACTTCTTATCAGAAAGAAGAATCATCCTCACCTTTAACAGCTCACTGACAGTGATAAGGAAATGTGTAGAATTTTTAACACATACTTCCTCTCAGTTTTTACACAGGAGGATACCAGCGATATTCCAGTAATGATAAATTATGTAGACCAGGACGATAATAAACTGTGCACGATTAGGGTCACAAGTGACATGGTCCTTAGGCAAATAGATAAATTAAAACCTAACAAATCCCCAGGTCCTGATGAACTGTATGCAAGGGTTCTGAAGGAATGTAAAGAGGAGCTTAGCACACCTTTGGCTAATCTTTTCAACATATCACTACAAACTGGCATGGTGCCAGATAAGTGGAAAATGGCAAATGTGATACCTATTTTAAAAACAGGTGACAGGTCCTTAGCTTCGAACTATAGACCAATAAGCCTAACCTCCATAGTGGGAAAATTTATGGAATCAGTAATTGCCGAGGCAGTTCGTAGCCACCTTGAAAAGCATAAATTAATCAACGAATCTCAGCATGGTTTTACAAAGGGACGTTCCTGCCTTACGAATTTATTAATTTTTTTCACTAAGGTATTTGAGGAGGTAGATCATGGTAATGAATATGATATTGTGTATATGGACTTCAGTAAGGCTTTTGACAGGGTCCCACATCAGAGACTATTGAGGAAAATTAAAGCACATGGAATAGGAGGAGAAATTTTTTCCTGGATAGAGGCATGGTTGACAAACAGGCAGCAGAGAGTTTGCATAAATGGGGAGAAATCAGAGTGGGGAAGCGTTACGAGCGGTGTTCCACAGGGGTCAGTGTTGGGCCCCCTGCTGTTCACAATCTACATAAACGACATAGATGAGGGCATAAAGAGCGACATCGGCAAGTTTGCCGATGACACCAAAATAGGCCGTCGAATTCATTCTGACGAGGACATTAGAGCACTCCAGGAAGATTTGAATAGACTGATGCAGTGGTCGGACAAGTGGCAGATGCAGTTTAATATAGACAAATGCAAAGTTCTAAATGTTGGACAGGACAATAACCATGCCACATATAAACTAAATAATGTAGATCTTAATATTACGGATTGTGAAAAAGATTTAGGAGTTCTGGTTAGCAGTAATCTGAAACCAAGACAACAGTGCATAAGTGTTCGCAATAAAGCTAATAGAATCCTTGGCTTCATATCAAGAAGCATAAATAATAGGAGTCCTCAGGTTGTTCTTCAACTCTATACATCCTTGGTTAGGCCTCATTTAGATTATGCTGCACAGTTTTGGTCACCGTATTACAGGATGGATATAAATTCTCTGGAAAATGTACAAAGGAGATGACAAAGTTGATCCCATGTATCAGAAACCTTCCCTATGAGGATAGACTGAGGGCCCTGAATCTGCACTCTCTAGAAAGACGTAGAATTAGGGGGGATATGATTGAGGTGTATAAATGGAAGACAGGAATAAATAAAGGGGATGTAAATAGTGTGCTGAAAATATCTAGCCTAGACAGGACTCGCAGCAATGGTTTTAAGTTGGAAAAATTCAGATTCAGGAAGGATATAGGAAAGTACTGGTTTGGTAATAGAGTTGTGGATGAGTGGAACAAACTCCCGAGTACAGTTATAGAGGCCACAACGTTGTGTAGCTTTAAAAATAGGTTGGATAAATACATGAGTGGATGTGGGTTGGTGTGAGTTGGACCTGATAGCTTGTGCTACAAGGTCGGTTGCCGTGTTCCTCCCTTAAGTCAATGTGACCTGAGCTGACTACGTTGGGTGCATTGGCTTAAGCCGGTAGGAGACTTGGACCTGCCTTGCATGGGCCAGTAGGCCTTCTGCAGTGTTCCTTCGTTCTTATGTTCTTATGTTCTTATGTTAACGGCAAGTCGACAGAGCCTTTCATACAGACAGCTGGAGTGCCACAAGGCTCGTGCCTTAGCCCGATACTATTCAATATGTATGTAAACGATTTCCCTCAACTCGAGTTCAATAATCCCATCATCACCCAATATGTTGATGATGTTATCCATGTTGTGTCCTCCATCCCCATAACGGGAAAATAAAAGCATGCGAAGGTAATAGAAAAAATGAACACGGAATTACGAAGAACAGCAAACTGGGAGAAGAAATGAAGAATCACAACAAACCCAGACAAAGTCCTTATCAGCACCATGGGATGTTTTGCAACAACTGTAGAAGACAAGAGAGGTGTGAGGTACACATATTGCCATCAGAAACCCCAACAAGATCCTGGGATATGAGACAGACAGATTACACCACTCCACATCTCACATCTCTACAAACGTGAACTTAGCCACAACCCGCCTCTGCAATCTGTACAGGTTTAATCAAGCCCATTCCCACATCAAGAAACACCTATACAAGATTATGATAAGACCTATGCTAGAATACCCTTGTGTATCCGTCAGTAACAACTAAAACTAACAAAGAGACCAGAATAGATCCCTCTGCTTCACCACAGGCACCAGGAGGAGAGAGAATCAGGATGGAAGATCTACACATCCAACAGGACATAGATGCAATAAATGTAAGGCTTGAAAAAAATTTGCTGGTACTATGTATGACAAACCATACTACGGGCGGGGTTAGAACCCGCGATCAGAGAGTCTCAAAACTCCAGACCGTCGCTGGCTAACGCGACGGTCTGGAGTTTTGAGACTGATCGCGGGTTCTAACCCTGCCAGTGGTATGGTTTGTTTGCAATCGTGTCATTACGATTTCGTGAGTTACTATGATACACAAATAACCCTCACATAAGAGAGAGGAGCTTACGACGACGGTCTCGGTCCGACTTGGACCATTTACAGTCACTTTGTAAACGTGTGAGTTTGTAAATGGTCTAAATAGGAACGAAACGTCGTCGTAAGCTCCTCTCTCTTATGTGAGGGTTATTTGTGTACTAGTACTAGTAAATTACTCAGGTTAACCCAAAAATCAGACAAAGTGATATATTTCCCTTGTGGACCTTGTAATATCTTATTATGGCCTACCTGGTAAAGTTCTGGCTTCACACGCTGAGTGTCCGGGTTCGATTCCCTGTTGTCCTGTTCACCTAGCAAGTAGGTACCTGGGTGTTAGTCGACTGGTGTGGGTCGCATCCTGGGGGACAGGATTAAGGACCCCCAATGGAAATACGACAGACAGTCCCTAGATGACTTGACTCCTACGTCCGGGTTGTTTGTGTATTGTTCCATTAACGGTATTGTGCCTTCTTGTTATTTACTATGTATGATAACTGTACTTACGTGTACGTGTGCCTAAATAAACTTACATAGTCAGGTAATAATTAAAACGTACAGCTATTTCATTGGCAGTTTAGTCTATCTTTCATTTTACCACAGTCTCCCTGAACACAGAGGGTCGCATTTTACCACAGTCTCCCTGAACACAGAGGTTCGCATTTTACTACAGTCTCCCTGAACACAGAGGGTCGCATTTTACCACAGTCTCCCTGAACACAGAGGGTCGCATTTTACCACAGTCTCCCTGAACACAGAGGTTCGCATTTTACCACAGTCTCCCTGAACACAGAGGTTCGCATTTTACCACAGTCTCCCTGAACACAGAGGTTCGCATTTTACCACAGTCTCCCTGAACACAGAGGTTCGCATTTTACCACAGTCTCCCTGAACACAGAGGTTCGCATTTTACCACAGTCTCCCTGAACACAGAGGGTCGCATTTTACCACAGTCTCCCTGAACACAGAGGGTCGCATTTTACCACAGTCTCCCTGAACACAGAGGGTCGCATTTTACCAGTCTCCCTGAACACAGAGGTTCGCATTTTACCACAGTCTCCCTGAACACAGAGGTTCGCATTTTACCACAGTCTCCCTGAACACAGAGGTTCGCATTTTACCACAGTCTCCCTGAACACAGAGGTTCGCATTTTACCACAGTCTCCCTGAACACAGAGGTTCGCATTTTACCACAGTCTCCCTGAACACAGAGGTTAGCATTTTACCACAGTCTCCCTGAACGCAGAGGGTCACATTTTACCACAGTCTCCCTGAACACAGAGGGTCACATTTTCTGTAATGTGTAAGTTTATCCACAATTATCGTACAAATACAATAATCCAAAACAGCCGCCAGATGGTGATTTATTACCATTGGCGTCCTTGTATTACCATTGGTGTCCTTGTATTACCATTGGTGTCCTTGTATTACCATTGGTGTCCTTGTATTTCCATTGGTGTCCTTATATTACCATTGCCTAAATGATGCCTATGTGTCTTACCAAACAGGAATTTGCTGCAGTCCAAAACTAAACTTAATGTTTTCCATAACACCAGTCGACTAATACCCAGGTACCTACTTACTGCTAGGTGAACAGGGACAGCAAGTGTAAGGTGACTAACACCCAGGTACCTACAGCAGTGTGCAAATTAATTGAGACAGGAGTAAATTTTGTGATTATATGTCTTAGTCTCCGCCTTAATTAATGTAGTTTGGGTTCTTTGGCGTACATCCAGCTGTGGTGTTACCCTGGTACTCTCATCAGTGCTACAACAGCTGTTGTTCTGTAAGGCTATTCCTGCAAGTGTGCTCAATGAGTGAATGGGGTTTTGCCAAATTCTGCCCATCACTTCATGATTACTGTTGAAATTCATAATGGATGTTACACCTAGGAATTGTACAAGAATTGTAGCTCTTAGAAAACATACTGATTTGATTATCAGACAGATTGCCAAAAAATTGAGCCTAGCAAAGTCAACTGTTGGTCTGATTCTGAAGAGAACTGGCAACACTTTTGTGACATTTTCATGATGTGGGACGTTAGTCCCACATCATGAAAATCTTTGGAAGGGTTCTAAGAAACAAGAACCGCCCACTTAGATACCTATCAGTTACACAACCCAGGGCAGCATGGGTTTAGAGCACGTCACTCCTGCCTGGGCCACTGTGACATGGTCTTGGATGCTGTGGTGGACAAACACAATGCAGATGTAGTATACACAGACTTTGCAAAAGCCTCCGACAAGTGCAACCATGGTGTAATAGCAACACAAAATGCGTGAAAAAGGAATAACAGGAAAAAAATGGTAGATGGATTTATAACGTCCTAACAAAAGTGAACACAGAGTAATAGTAAAGAGTGTAAAGTCAGAGACGGCTACAGTACTTGTTTCCATCATGTTCCTCATCCTCATATCTGACAGATAGAGATGTAAGCCACAACACCGTGTCTTCTCTTGCAGATGATACCCAAATCTGCATGATAGTGTCAGCCATCGAAGACACAGCAAGTCTCCAAGAGGACATCAACCAAATCTTTAAATTGGCAGCACAAAAAAAGAATTGAAGTTCACTGAAGACAAATTTCAATTACTCCGATATGGAAAACTCGAGAAAATTAAAACTGAATCGGAGCATAAAGCAAATTCCGACCACATAATTGAACGAAAAGTTTATATGAAGAACCTGGGAGTGATAATGTAGAGGATCTCGCATTTTAAGACTACAACAATGTATCTACTGCATCTGCTGGGAAAATGATAGGATGGATAATGAGAACCTTCAAAACTTGGGATGCCAAGCAATGAATATTCTTTTCAAATTGCTTGTTTTCTCTAGGCTGGAATACTGATATACATTAACGGCCCCTTTCAAGGCTGGCAAAGAACTTTGTAAATGGTCCAGTTTGGACTGAAACGTCGTCGTAAGCTCTTGTCTCCTATGTCCACGTTATTTGTGTAAGACAGGCGAAACTGCAGACCTGGAGAATGTACAGAGAACTTTGACGGCACTTATAAGTACGATAAAGCACCTAAATTACTTTAAACGGTTGAAGTACCTTGATTTTTACTCCCTGGAATGCAGGCGAGAAAGATTCATGATTATATACACTTGGAAAATCTTAGAGGAACTAGTCCCAAATCTGCACACAAAAATCGCTCCCTATGAAAGCAAAAGACTCTGCAGGAGATGCAACATCTCCCAATGAAAAGAGGAGCCACGAGTACGGTAAGAGACTACACAGTAAGTGTCAGGGGCCCAAGACTGTTCAAATGCCTCCCAGCATACATAAAGGGAATTACCAATAGACCCCTGGATGTCTTCAAGAAGGCGCTGACAGTTTAAATTCAGTACCTGGCCAGCCGGGCTGTAGTTCGTACGTTGACTGGCGTGCAGCCAGTAGTAACAGCCTGGTTGATCAGGTCCTGATCCACCACAAGGCCTGGTCATGAACCAGGCCGCGGGGCCGTTGACCCCCGAAACCCTCTCCAGATATATGTACTCCAGGTATATAGTCCCAGTTAATGTGCACACTACTGTAGTTACTGCTAGGTGAACATTAGCAGCAGCTGTAATATAACTAAATCCCAGGTACTTACTTACTGTTAGGTGAACAGTGACAGCAGGTGTAATATAACTAAATCCCAGGTACCTACTTTCTGCTAGGTGAACAGTGACATCAGGTGTAAGGTGACTAACATCCAGGCATCTACTTACTGCAGGTGAACAGTGTGACCTTTACTCACTCTGCCTGTTGAACCCCAGCAAGTGACAACGTCTCCTGTATTACCCCGGTGCTTAACAAGAGGAAATAGCATAAGAGGGTACAAATAAAAATTGGGAACAATGGCTATAGTTTACTTAATAAAATGAAGAGAGGGAATACGGTATTAACTTACAGAGAATTACGTAGTATAATAATGTACCTATGGGACTTATTATCAGGAGGAGGAGGGAATGTTACCAGTAACAAGGATGATCTAAGCTAACCTACCCTAGCCTGCCTTGGCCTGCCCTGGGGGCCCCAGAAGAATATAGATCACTTTGTCATCTAATCTAAGCTACCCTGACCTACCCTGGCCTGCCCTGGGGGGCCCAGAGGAACATAAGTCACTTTGTGATCTAATCTTCACTACCCTGACCTACCCCTGCCTGCCGTGGAGGGCCATGGGTAACCTAGGTCAATTTATGATCTAATCTAGCCTACCCAAACCTACCCTTCAACTTCCTAACAAATTGAACACAAATAGTAGTGGTCAACAGAGTTAAATCAGAGGCTGCTATAGTGAAGAGCTGTTCCACAAGGCACAGTACTCGCCCACATCTTATTCCTCATCCTCATATCAGACATAGACAGAGATATACATCACAGCACCATATCATCCTTTGCGGATGATACTAGGATCTGCATGAGGCTGTCATCTGCTGAGGACGCGGTTAACCTCCAAGAAGATATAAACAAAGTTTTCCAGTGGGCAACAGTAAACAATATGATGTTCAATGAGGACAGATTCCAACTACTCCATTATGGAAAACTGGAGGGGATAATAACTAAAACAGAGTATACTACAAACTCTGATCATACAATAGAGCAGAAAAATAATGTAAGGGACCTGGGAGTAGTAATGTCTGAGGATATCACTTTCAAGGATCACAACAGTGCCACGATCGCAAGTGCAAAGAGAATGATAGGAAGGATAATGAGAACGTTCAAAACAAGAGATGCCAAGCCAATGATGATCCTTTTTAAGTCACTTGTTCTCTCTAGGCTGGAATACTGCTGTACATTAACATCTCCATTCAAAGCAGGTGAAACTGCAGATCTAGAGAGTGTACAGAGATCCTTTACTGCACGTATAAGTTCTGTCAAGCACCTTAACTACTGGGAACGCTTGGAAGCACTTGACTTGTACTCGCTGGAATGCAGGAGGGAGAGATATATCATAATCTACACTTGGAAAATCCTGGAAGGAATGGTCCCAAATCTGCACACAGAAATCACTCCCTACGAAAGTAAAAGACTGGGCAGGCAGTGCAAAATACCCACAATAAAAAGTAGGGGCGCCATTGGTACACTAAGAGAAAACACCATAAGTGTCCGGGGCCCAAGACTGTTCAACAGCCTCCCATCAAGCATTAGGGGAATTGCCAATAAACCCCTGGCTGCCTTCAAGAGAGAGCTGGACAGATACCTAAAGTCAGTGCCTGATCAGCCGGGCTGTGGTTCGTACGTTGGACTGTGTGCGGCCAGCAGTAACAGCCTGGTTGATCAGGCCCTGATCCATCGGGAGGCCTGGTCATGGACCGGGCCGCGGGGGCGTTGATCCCCGGAATAACCTCCAGGTAACCTCAAGGTAACCCTGTCCTGGTCTGGGTTTACCAGGGGAACCTAGTCAGCACAGCATATCTGTGGGACATGTAAAAAAATCCTTGTAAGGAAATCCAGAATCACATGCAACCTATGCTCTTCCAAACACCATATCTCTTGTACTAGACTAAATACAGCCTCAAAAAATGACCTCGAACTAGCAAGGTGTTTCTGGTTGTGCAATAAAGATGTAGAACTTTGGGGAGGTATCAGAAAGGTACTAAGGAGAGTAATAAATGATAAAAATAATCAAGAAAACAAAGATGACCTCTTGGATAGTCTACCAAAAATATATAAAACATGGGAGCAAGAGATAGTGTATCAAAAAATGCAGAATGTCCATACCACAACAGATGACTCGAAACTATCTAGTCACCCACATAGTGCTAAACCAGACCCATCCCCCAGTCATAGCACTAATACCCACAGTGCTGGTGCTGGCCCAGGCTCCCCCAGGCATAGCACCAATACCCACAGTGCTGGTGCTGGCCCAGGCTCCCCCAGTCATAGCACTAATACCCACAGTGCTGGTGCTGGCCAAGGCCCAGCTGCTGACCCAGACCCAGCCCCAGCCCCCAGCCCCAGTGCTGACTCAGACCCAGCCCCCAGCCTTACTGCCAGCCCAGATTCTACTAAGGACCCTACCACAACCACCACTAAAACAGTAAATATACAACCATCATTGCACAAGACCGTGGCCCACAGTACAGATGTTGGAGAGGAGTCTCCTTCTTCCTCTACTGGGGAAAGTAGATGGAATCCAGGACGGGGTGGCCCTGGCTTGGATACTGAGGATTATAGTGCAGTCCCAGAACCTGCAGAAATTGACAACACACCTCCCAACAATTCTCAACCAAAGGTGAATTTGTGCAAATATTATGTTTGGGGCATCTGTAAGCATGGAATAACAGGGGAAAAAAATGGGACATGCAACTTTGACCATCCCAAAAAATGTAGCGACCTCCTGTCTAAAGAAGTGTGTCGTTCTTCTTCCTCTACTTTCTTTCACCCAAAAATGTGTCACTCCTCGGTCCTCCAGAAGCAGTGTTACAACATCGACTGCCCTGCATACCATCTAAAAGGGACCAGGAGGCACAGAACCCACAAGACAAACAATAGTAGCTACGACAACCCAACTCCAGGTGATTTTTTAGTGGCAGGAAATGAAAAAAGAAAATGGAAGGAAATAACAAAAATAGTCCACCACCTTGGAGCCTTGTTGGACTGGAGGCACAGCCAGTGGCCACCCATGGCCCTCCAGAATTACAACTACTGATGCCAATAACAAAAAAAATCCCCAACAAACACAGAATACAACCCCGTTCATATTTGCTAATATACAGGGCCTTAAGCCATCCACCAACAACAAAATACCTTTTATCAGTGGACTTCTAGAGGAGTCTAATGCAATGTTTGCAGCCTTCACAGAGACTCACACAAAAGATCACTTTGACAGTGAAATATGGATAAGTGGGTACAACCTTTTTAGATGCGACAGAAAGAACAGGCAACAACGGGGGGGTTGGCCTGTATGTCAAAGAGTCCCTCATCTGCACAGAGTTGCTGAACACCACAAATGAGGTAGTTGAAGTTCTATCAGTAAAGATCGAGAACTAAAACCTAGTCATTGTGGTTGTATATAAGCCACCAGATGCAACCTCCCAACAGTTCAAGGAACAGCTACTGAAAATAGATTACTGTCTGGAAAATCTTTCAGCTCCATCCCCAAACATCTTACTGCTTGGTGATTTCAACCTAAGGCATACAAAATGGAAGAATGTAGCAAATAATGTTATAGCTGAAACAATCCCCTGAGGTAGCACAGATGAAAGGTCACACACACATGAGCTACTAAGTCTCTGCGATAAACACAACTTAAGCCAGCATATAGTGGAGCCAACAAGACTAGAAAACACTTGACCTTATCTTCACAAATAATGAGGACCTGATAAGAGACATAACAATATAAAAAACAACTAATTCTGATCACAACCTAATCGAAGTCCAGACGTACATACATAGGGGTCCTGATCAGCAGAATGCATGTACCTGTGAAGGTGTCTTCACAAAATACAACTTCAACAACAAGAACATCAACTGGGACCAGGTAAACCATGTCCTAAACGAAACATGTTGGGAAGATATCTTAAATAACATGGATCCAAGCCAGTTCCTTGAAAGGATCAACTTCCTGGCAGCTGAAGCATGCTCTAGGTATATTCCCCTAAGAAAGAAGAAGAACAGGAGTAAACTGGAGAGAGAAAGACGCTCCCTCTACAGAAGACGACGAAGAGTCACTGAGCTCCTCAGGATTGCTAGAATATCTGATACACGAAGAGAGGCGCTGACCAGGGAAGTGGAAACTATCGAACTTAAGTTAAATGACTCTTTCATGAACCAGGAGAGACAGGAGGAGCTTAAAGCTATTAGTGAAATTGAAAGAAATTCAAAATGTTTCTTTTCATATGCCAAAAACAAGGCAAATACCACATCTAATATCGGGCCCTTACTCAGACAGGATGGGACTTACACAGATGACAACAAGTAAATGAGTGAAATATTGAAATCCCAGTATGACTATGTGTTTAGTGAACCACTAATCAGTCTGAGGATCGACGACCCAAATGATTTCTTCATGAATGAGCCTCAAAACTCCATAAATGTATGCCAGATTTCCGACATTACCCTAACTCAGATAGATTTTGAAAAAGCCATTGACAACATGCCCATGGACTCAGCCCAGGGCCCAGACTCGTGGAACTCTATTTTCATTAAGAACTGCAAGAAACCCCTCTTGCGTGCCCTAAGTACACTATGGAGGAGGAGCTTGGACATGGGTGAAATTCCACAGTCACTTAAAACAACGGATAGCCCCACTCCACAAAGGTGGCAGCAAAGCATTAGCTAAGAACTATAGACCAATAGCTCTGACGTCCGACATCATAAAAATCTTTGAAAGAGTCCTAAGATGCAGGATTGCCAAAATCTGCACAATCCAGGGCAACATGGGTTCAGGGCAGGTCGCTCCTGCCTCTCACAACTACTGGATCACTATGAAATGGCCTTGGATGCACTGGAAGAAAATCAGAATGCAGATGCAATATACATAGACTTTGCAAAAGCATTAGACAAATGCCATCATGGTGTAATTGCCCATAAAATACGTGCTAAAGGAGTAACTGGGAAAGTGGGGAGATGGATCTTCAACTTCCTGACAAATCAAACACAAAGAGTAGTGGTCAACAGAGTTAAATCAGAGGCTGCCATAGTGAAGAGCTCTGTTCCACAAGGCACAGTACTCGCCCCCATCTTATTCCTTATCCTCATATCAGACATAAACAGAGATATACACCACAGCACCGTATCATCCTTTGCGGATGATACTAGGATCTGCATGAGGCTGTCATCTGCTGAGGACGCGGTTAACCTCCAAGAAGATATAAACAAAGTTTTCCAGTGGGCAACGGTAAACAATATGATGTTCAATGAGGACAAATTCCAACTACTCCGTTATGGAAAACTGGAGGAGATAATAACTAGAACAGAGTATAGTACAGGCTCTGGCCATACAATAGAGCGGAAAAATAATGTAAGGGACCTGGGAGTAGTAATGTCTGAGGATCTCACTTTCAAGGATCACAACAGTGCCACGATCGCACGTGCAAAGAAAATGATAGGATGGATAATGAGAACTTTCAAAACGAGAGATGCCAAGCCCATGATGATCCTTTTCAAATCACTTGTTCTCTCTAGGCTGGAATACTACGCATTACAACTGGCCTTTTTTTTTTTTTTTTTTTTTCAACCGATTTATTTTATTTTTGTTGTACTTTTAGAGGTGCATATGTAGAAGCATGTGACAAAGTTTCAGTATGATTGGCCAACAAACAACAGAGAAAAAAATATAAACATAATTTTTATATATGGCAGCATGACCTGACAAATTGGCACTACGAGTGGCACTTCCGACATTCCCAACTGTTAGAATACAACTAGCACGACATTTTAACATAGCCATTTCATCTAATATATCTTATTATCAAGTTAAAAAAAAAATACATTTGACAGAATTTTTGGCATTCGCCAAAATATCTGCCTTTTAACCCCGCATAAAATCAAAAATATTTGAGATATTCCAAAAAAAATTATGTCTCAATTTCAAACACACTTTGTTTTATATTGTCTGTGAAAATCATTTCAATACAATCATTAATAATGGAGTTATGGAGCGAAATAAGTGAATAAGTTACTTCCGAGATATAGGCCTAGAACGTCGGCCGGCCTACCGTCTCAAAAAAAATTTTTTTTTTGCGCGGAAATCGTGTTTTTTTTCGGTATATTTCTTAGTAAACTGATGTTCTAGTGCAGTTATCCTCTTCAAAACACCGTTTTCTATCACTCACATACCAAACAATAGAACAAGGGGACGAGGAGTAACTCATTTATATCGAATATTGCTGGTGGACTCTCGCTATATTATGGCCTACATCGCCGTCACCATACCTGATATAAATGACTATAATTTCTTGTAGAAACGTTGTAGAACATTGATTCTTGTACCATTGTGTTGCCAAAGAGTTAAGCTATTTTCTGTATGAATAACTCATTTTCCATATTTTTTCGATTTTTTGGTGTATTTAGGCTCAGACTCGGCGGCCTGCGTCCTTATTAACATCTCCATTCAAAGCAGGTGAAATCGCAGATCTAGAGAGTGTACAGAGATCCTTTACTGCACGTGTAAGTTCTTTCAAGCACCTTAACTACTGGGAACACTTGGAAGCACTTGACTTATACTCGCTGGAACGCAGGAGGGAGAGATATATCATAATCTACACTTGGAAAATCCTGGAAGGAATGGTCCCAAATCTGCACACAGAAATCACTCCCTACGAAAGTAAAAGACTGGGCAGGCGATGCAAAATGCCCCCAATTAAAAATAGGGGCGCCATTGGTACACTAAGGGAGAACACCATAAGTGTTCAGGGCCCAAGACTGTTCAACAGCCTCCCATCAAGCATTAGGGGAATTGCCAATAAACCCCTGGCTGCCTTCAAGAGAGCTGGACAGATACCCAAAGTCAGTGCCGGATCAGCCGGGCTGTGGCTTGTACGTTGGACTGCGTGCGGCCAGCAGTAACAGCCTAGTGATCAGGCCCTGATCCATCGGGAGGCCTGGTCATGGACCGGGCTGCGGGGGCGTTGATCCCCGGAATAACCTCCAGGTAACGTCCAAGTAGATTACTTTGTGATCTAATCTAACCTACCCTAACATACCCTGGCCTGCCCTAGGGTGCCCAGGGAAACGTAGGTCACTTTGTGTTCTAACCTAACCTACCCTAATGTACCCTGGCCTGCCCTAGGGTGCCCAGGGGAACGTAGGTCACTTTGTGTTCTAATCTAACCTACCCTAACGTACCCTGGCCTGCCCTAGGGTGCCCAGGGGAACGTAGGTCACTTTGTGATCTAATCTAACCTACCCTAACGTACCCCGGCCTGCCCTAGGGTGCCCAGGGGAAGGTAGGTCACTTTGTGATCTAATCTAACCTACCCTAACGTACCCCGGCCTCCCCTAGTGTGCCCAGGGGAACGTAGATTACTTTGTGATCTAATCTAACCTACCCTAACGTACCCCGGCCTGCCCTAGGGTGCCCAGGGGAACGTAGGTCACTTTGTGATCTAATCTAACCTACCCTAACGTACCCCGGCCTGCCCTAGTGTGCCCAGGGGAACGTAGGTCTCTTTGTGATCTAATCTAACCTACCCTCAACTATCCTGGCCTGCCCTGGGGAACCAGGGGAACGTAGGTCACTTTGTGATCTAATCAACTACCTTAACCTACCCTGACCTGCCTAACGGGGCTGTCATTCAATTATTTGCGCGCTTTAAAAAAATCGAAAAATTATGGAAATTGAGTTATTTATATAGAAAAATAGCTTAACTCTTTGGCAACACAATGGTACTATAATCAATTTTCTACGACGTTTCTACAAGAAATTATAGTCATTTATATCAGGTATGGTGACGGCGATGTGGGAAGCACGTGTGCTCACATCCCATATATTTTTTGGAAATTTTTCCTTGTTTTTTATCGCTTTTTCTTGCATTATTCTTTCTAATATAATAACTGACTATTTGGCATCATATGAGAGTAGGCGGAACTTATACATAGACTTCCAGCCAATCAGGAACAATCTGGGAATACCGGCAGTATTCCCGCTCCAGAGAGCCAGGAGAAATACTTCATTATTAAGCTTATATATCAACTCTACGGCTTATTTATCTATCAGAATTGATCTTATATAATATAGTAAATACTATAAATAACATACAAACATGTTATGTGTTCTAGACTGAATAAAATAGGCCATAATAAGGGGGAAAGCTCACCAGTAATATTTTGATATAAGTGTTACTCGTCTCCATGTTGTATTCCTTGATCTTTAGTGATAGAAAACGAATAACAAAAAGGCACAATACCGTGACTGGAACGATACACAAATAACCCGCACATAAAAGACAGAAGCTTACGACGACGTTTCGGTCCGACTTGGACCATTGACAAAGTCACACTAACAGAGGAGGAGCAGGACGGCTATATATAGGCAGGAAGAGGTGGAGGTAGTAGTAGTGGTAGTAGTAGTAGTAGTACAAGAATTGTATATAATACCGACAGGATGAAATGACACATGCACAACACCCGGGCATCCCCACCGTAGACGTTTCGCCATCCAGCCAGCCACTGGATGGCGAAACGTCCACAACAAAGACAACCAGACGCCGCACATGTGTCTAATTTCATCAGTAGATGTAGTAGAAGAAGAAGAGGTAGTAGTAGTGGTAGTGGTAGAAGTGGGAAATAAGGAAGACGAGCCAGTCAAATACAAAGGAAGGGGAGCACTGCAAGAGAGCTAGAAACCCACAGAGGGAGAGCAAGCGCACCGAGGTGCGTGAAAGGGGAAGTGGTGAAATAAAATAAAGAAGGAACAGAAACACGAGACAGGAGAGAGAAAGACAACCTTCGGTGTCGCTATGGGCCCTCCTCTCTCTCCTGTCCTTGCTAATCTTTACATGGAATACTTTGAGACTGTTCTTCTTCCTACCCTCGATGTGCAACCTTCACTCTGGCTCCGCTATGTGGATGACATCTTTGCTCTGTGGCCTCATGACTCCAGTCTCTTCCAACCTTTTCTTGAAGCTCTTAACAATCTTGCCCCTTCCATTAAGTTTAAAGCTGAATGGGAATCTAATTCCTTACTTCCTTTCCTTGATGTCCATGTCCACCGCTCAGATACAGGTTTTTCCTTTTCCGTTTACCGTAAACCTATGCACAGTGGCATGTACATTCACTACTTTTCCTATCATGTTTCCCCTGTCAAGAAAAGTGTTCTTATCTCCCTCTTTCTCCGTGCCCTCCGCATCTGTGATCCTCAGTTCCTTCCAGCAGAAATTTCCACTCTTTATAATTCGTTCTCCCGTCTTGGCTACCCTTCCCATTTCATAGACTCTGCCCTCTCACGTGCTAAACGCAATTTCTTCTCTCCCAAACTCTCTACTCATGGGAACTCTTCTATCCTCTGCCTTCCCTACATTTCCGGTCTTTCTAATCTCAACAATTCTCTCCGTCCCTTAGACATCAAGCTTACCTTCCGCCAGACTAACACTTTTCGCACTAATCTCGTTCATACCTCTCCTCCCTCTACAGATGTTCCTGGTGTCTACTCTATTTCTTGCTCCTCCTGTCCTCTTCAATTCTTTGGAGAAACTGGTCGATCTCTTTCTGACAGACTTAGGGAACACAAAATAGTGTTAGGCTTGCCGACACTAACAATGCTCTTTTCTGTCACGTCAGAGATCATAGCCATCCTATTGACTGGTCTTCTGCTAAAACTGTCTTCCCTACTTCCAACTCGAACAGTCGCCGTTTAGTTGAATCCTCTCTTATACACAACTTTCCTTGTATGAACCTTAGCCCTGGCTTCGTCTCTGTAGATGCCTTCCTCTCCCACTACATTGTAAAATGCTCCAAACTTCAGAACACCCGTGACTTAACCTGAATCCTCATTTTTTCTTCTTCTTTTTTCTTCTTCCTCTTCCCCTTTCCTCTCTCCTTTTCTCCTCTGGGTTGTCTTTCTCTCTCCTGTCTCGTGTTTCTGTTCCTTCTTTATTTTATTTCACCACTTCCCCTTTCACGCACCTCGGTGCGCTTGCTCTCCCTCTGTGGGTTTCTAGCTCTCTTGCAGTGCTCCCCTTCCTTTGTATTTGACTGGCTCGTCTTCCTTATTTCCCACTTCTACCACTACCACTACTACTACCTCTTCTTCTTCTACTACATCTACTGATGAAATTAGACACATGTGCGGCGTCTGGTTGTCTTTGTTGTGGACGTTTCGCCATCCAGTGGCTGGCTGGATGGCGAAACGTCTACGGTGGGGATGCCCGGGTGTTGTGCATGTGTCATTTCATCCTGTCGGTATTATATACAATTCTTGTACTACTACTACTACTACTACTACTACTACCACTACTACTACCTCCACCTCTTCCTGCCTATATATAGCCGTCCTGCTCCTCCTCTGTTAGTGTGACTTTGTCAATGGTCCAAGTCGGACCGAAACGTCGTCGTAAGCTTCTGTCTTTTATGTGCGGGTTATTTGTGTATAGAAAACGATATTTTGAAAAGGGTAACTACACTAGAACATCAGTTTATTAAGAAAACCACCGAAACAAACGCGATTTTCGCGAAAAAAAAACAAAAAAAAATCGAGACGGCGGGCCGGCCGGCATTCCAGGCCAATATCTCGGAAGTAACTTATTCACTTATTTCGCTTTACTACGCCTTTATTACTTAATTAAAGTGGAATCATATTCATAGAAATTGTAAAATAATTATTTCTCTAATTAATGACGGGGGACTTTTGGAGATATTCCAAATAGTTTGGGATTTATGTGGGAGTAAATGGCAGATTTTTCGCAATATTCCAAGAACTAACAAACTTTTTTTTGTGTGAAATAAAGATAAGATATTTAGAGGAAAGGAAACCATGAGAAATTCGTATTAGCATTGTTCTCTGGGCACCAAGTGTCCAAACAACCTTAAGTCGTCCCATGCAGGACTGTCATCCCGCCAAAGGGCATTGTCAGTAAATCAGTCTTTTCCCAGATGTTGTTTGAGATATCTTATTGACAAATATTTACAGGAACTAGAGAAAATACTTCGTCTTGTGCACCAAAACTGAAGGAAATCTGATGGTAAACAAAAAAGCAACAATTCATTGGACGCCATACCTCTTGAGGGGCCCAGGGAAACCTAGGTCACTTTGCGATCTAATCTAACCTACCCTAACCTACCCTGACCTGCCCTGGGGCCCCAGGGGAACCTAGGTCACTTTGCGATCTAATCTAACCTACCCTAACCTACCCTGACCTGCCCTGGGGCCCCAGGGGAACCTAGGTCACTTTGCGATCTAATCTAACCTACCCTAACCTACCCTGACCTGAGCTGGGGAACCAGGGGAACCTAGGTCACTTTGCGATCTAATCTAACCTACCCTAACCTACCCTGACCTGCCCTGAGGAACCAGGGGAACCTAGGTCACTTTGTGATCTAATCTAACCTACCCTTACCTACCCTGACCTGCCCTGGGGCCCCAGGGAAACCTAGGTCACTTTGCGATCTTGTGAAAATTTGTGTGGACTGCCTCCAAGTGAGTCGCCTACCCTGGCAAACTCTGTTGACACCGAGCTCTGAGGTGGGTACCTCAGCCTCACAAGTGGCTTATAGTACAGATTTTCATAAATGATTGATGTTGCAAGAAACTCGCCTGCATGCACGTATAAAGGACTAACTTACTTGGTGTTGCAGCATATATCCTGATCTTCAACTTCCCTAAGCTTAGCCTTAGCCCCTTTGGACTTCCCCTCAGAAACCACGTGCAACCGGGAGCCTTTATTCCTGCAATATTCAATCGTTATTAGTGACCTGCCTGCACCTCAGAAATTCCTATATCCAAGAGGGTGTGTATCCCCTAGTATAACTATGCAGACACGGACACTAGCTTCCAGACTGACTAGAGACACTGGTACTTACTGGGCATGCTCTGCCAGCTGCAACACAGGCCCTCAGATCAACTCACTCACAATCTCCCCAGACACTGGCCAGAAATCTATGAGATAAAGTGGAGGTTTTGTCTTACTGTATGGGCCTGATGGAGGAGGTCATCTACGGTACTTCGAGGTGCCTCTACCAGATTTCCCCAGGTCTCAAATGTAAAGACACGTGGGGGGCGACATCTGCTGATCACGGCACGTCTTGTCCAGTTAGTGTCTGTCTTAAGAAGAACGAGCTGGTCTCTCTTCCAGACCCTCGTCTCTTTGTTCAAACTAGGGCTGCCATTTCTCCCTAGCTAACTTATCCTAGTGTTTGCCTACATCATCGGCCTATTACTACCTATGTTACGGTCTTAGGTCTACATTATTATTATCTACAGTTGCCTTAGTAAACCTAATATTAGTGTACTAACAGTAAAACTACCTACTCCTTCCCTGAAGGATAAATCTATAAATTAAATAAATGCCTACCATCAATCCACTCGGGGAGAGAAATGTGTTTGTTTGGGAGGGTTTAAGGGCCACCCAGCTCAGCCATTCCATTACGGCCATGCCAGATCTGTCCTGTGGAACTTTAGGGACCAAATAAATTTCCACATCCTCCCGCCGGCGAAGGTAGGCGCTAAGTCTAAATCAAGTTCACCTTCCACGAGCCCCCACATCGGACCCTGGACACGAGTACCGTCTGGCCACTCTCGTCGAGCAGACTCCGGTCTAACTTCAACCGTCCATTTCCCCTGCATGGACCTCTGGGGGTGTAAACTTGTTGGTTCCGGTGGTCTTAGCACACTTTCCTTTAACTTTAACGTCTTTCGTATGTCTAGCCTTGACTGAGCGGCTCCATACTTTCCCACCCAGTGGTCCACATGCCTTGGTAGCCTTTCCTCCCACTGTTACGAGGTTCCCTAGATTTAATGGCAATCTATCTCCCTCTTTATGTACCCTGTAAAAGTGTTTTCCCAAGGTGGCCGAGTGTTCATCACTACCTACCTGGTTCAGCTTCCCTGGCGGTTCATAGTGTATACTGGTATTCATTATCACTACTCCCCCAGCTATCATGGGGATAGCTTCTCCTCTATTTGGCATGGCAGGGAATTCAGGTGGAATCCTGCTGCCTATGATGTATCCTACTGGGGATCTGTATAACCTAATTCCTTCCCTAAACGTCCGTCGTGTAGAGAGGAAGTCATCTATATGATTGGCTCCCACCAGGATACCTACATTTCTGACTGTGTCAGTGGTAATTCCCTGGTCTGCCAGCTTCACGTCAAGGTCTTTCAATCGCTTAGCTGCTGCAGCAAGACCTCTCACTGTAATTGCAGGGGGTAATGTCTCTACCACCAAGGCTGTAATGTCTCTGCGATGTCCACCTAATTTGACCGTGACATCCACCACGTCATAAGATTTGGGTGGGACCTGACTTATAGTCCCTCCCAACATCATACTAACTTTCTTTGTGGCCTTCAACTTTAATTTAGCCACCAACTTCTTTGTTATCAAGGATACTTGTGCTCCTGGGTCAAAGAATAATCGGGTTGTTTTGGACCTGTGCCCACTCACAACCTTTGCCATAACTGTAGGTAGGGCAGCACTTCCGTGATTCTCACTCGAATTAGAGTGGTGATGGTGTCCACCCAGGTGTTGGGTATCGTGGTGATGGTGTCCACCCAGGTGTTGGGTATCGTGGTGATGGTGTCCACCCAGGTGTTGGGTATCGTGGTGATGGTGTCCACCCAGGTGTTGGGTATCGTGGTGATGGTGTCCACCCAGGTGTTGGGTATCTTGGTGATGGTGTCCACCCAGGTGTTGGGTATCGTGGTGATGGTGTCCACCCAGGTGTTGGGTATCGTGGTGATGGTGTCCACCCAGGTGTTGGGTATCGTGGTGATGGTGTCCACCCAGGTGTTGGGTATCGTGGTGATGGTGTCCACCCAGGTGTTGGGTATCGTGGTGATGGTGTCCACCCAGGTGTTGGGTATCGTGGTGATGGTGTCCACCCAGGTGTTGGGTATCGTGGTGATGGTGTCCACCCAGGTGTTGGGTATCGTGGTGATGGTGTCCACCCAGGTGTTGGGTATCGTGGTGATGGTGTCCACCCAGGTGTTGGGTATCGTGGTGATGGTGTCCACCCAGGTGTTGGGTATCGTGGTGATGGTGTCCACCCAGGTGTTGGGTATTGTGTGGTGTCCACCCAGGTGTTGGGTATCGTGGTGATGGTGTCCACCCAGGTGTTGGGTATCGTGGTGATGGTGTCCACCCAGGTGTTGGGTATCGTGGTGATGGTGTCCACCCAGGTGTTGGGTATCGTGGTGATGGTGTCCACCCAGGTGTTGGGTATCGTGGTGATGGTGATCGTGGTGATGGTGTCCACCCAGGTGTTGGGTATCGTGGTGATGGTGTCCACCCAGGTGTTGGGTATCTTGGTGATGGTGTCCACCCAGGTGTTGGGTATCTTGGTGATGGTGTCCACCCAGGTGTTGGGTATCTTGGTGATGGTGTCCACCCAGGTGTTGGGTATCTTGGTGATGGTGTCCACCCAGGTGTTGGGTATCGTGGTGATGGTGTCCACCCAGGTGTTGGGTATTTTGGTGACGGTGTCCACCCAGATGTTGGGTATCTTGGTGATGGTGTCCACCCAGGTGTTGGGTATCATGGTGACGGTGTCCACCCAGGTTTTGGGTATCGTGGTGATGGTGTCCACCCAGGTGTTGGGTATCGTGGTGATGGTGTCCACCCAGGTGTTGGGTATCGTGGTGATGGTGTCCACCCAGGTGTTGGGTATCGTGGTGATGGTGTCCACCCAGGTGTTGGGTATCGTGGTGATGGTGTCCACCCAGGTGTTGGGTATCGTGGTGATGGTGTCCACCCAGGTGTTGGGTATCGTGGTGATGGTGTCCACCCAGGTGTTGGGTATCGTGGTGATGGTGTCCACCCAGGTGTTGGGTATCGTGGTGATGGTGTCCACCCAGGTGTTGGGTATCGTGGTGATGGTGTCCACCCAGGTGTTGGGTATCATGGTGATGGTGTCCACCCAGGTGTTGGGTATCGTGGTGATGGTGTCCACCCAGGTGTTGGGTATCATGGTGATGGTGTCCACCCAGGTGTTGGGTATCGTGGTGATGGTGTCCACCCAGGTGTTGGGTATCTTGGTGATGGTGTCCACCCAGGTGTTGGGTATCATGGTGATGGTGTCCACCCAGGTGTTGGGTATCATGGTGATGGTGTCCACCCAGGTGTTGGGTATCTTGGTGACAGTGTCCACTCAGGTGTTGGGTATCATGGTGATGGTGTCCACCCAGGTGTTGGGCATCATGGTGATGGTGTCCAACTAGGTGTTAGGTATCTTGGTGACAGTGTCCACCAAGGTGTTGGGTATCATGGTGATGGTGTCCTTCCAGGTGTTGGGTATCTTGGTGACGGTGTCCACCCAGGTGTTGGGTGTCATGGTGATGGCGTCCACCCAGGTGTTGGGTATCGTGGTGATGGTGTCCACCCAGGTGTTGGGTATCGTGGTGATGGTGTCCACCCAGGTGTTGGGTATCGTGGTGATGGTGTCCACCCAGGTGTTGGGTATCGTGGTGATGGTGTCCACCCAGGTGTTGGGTATCGTGGTGATGGTGTCCACCCAGGTGTTGGGTATCATGGTGACGGTGTCCACCCAGGTGTTGGGTATCATGGTGACGGTGTCCACCCAGGTGTTGGGTATCGTGGTGATGGTGTCCACCCAGGTGTTGGGTATCATGGTGACGGTGTCCACCCAGGTGTTGGGTATCGTGGTGATGGTGTCCACCCAGGTGTTGGGTATCGTGGTGATGGTGTCCACCCAGGTGTTGGGTATCGTGGTGATGGTGTCCACCCAGGTGGTGACGGCGTCCACCCAGGTGTTGGGTATCGTGGTGATGGTGTCCACCCAGGTGTTGGGTATCGTGGTGATGGTGTCCACCCAGGTGTTGGGTATCGTGGTGATGGTGTCCACCCAGGTGTTGGGTATCGTGGTGATGGTGTCCACCCAGGTGTTGGGTATCGTGGTGATGGTGATGGTGTCCCGCCAGGTGTTGGGTATCGTGGTGATGGTGTCCACCCAGGTGTTGGGTATCACCCAGGTGTTGGGTATCGTGGTGATGGTGTCCACCCAGGTGTTGGGTATCTTGGTGATGTTGTCCACCCAGGTGTTGGGTATCGTTGTGAAGGTGTCCACCCAGGTGTTGGGTATCGTGGTGACGGTGTCCACCCAAGATGTTGGGTATCGTTATGATGTTCACCCAGGTGTTGGGTATCGTGGTGATGGTGTCCACCCAGGTGTTGGGTATCGTTGTGATGGTGTCCACCCAGGTGTAGGGTATCGTGGTGATGGTGTCCACCCAGGTGTTGGGTATCGTGGTGATGGTGTCCACCCAGGTGTTGGGTATCGTGGTGATGGTGTCCACCCAGGTGTTGGGTATCGTGGTGATGGTGTCCACCCAGGTGTTGGGTATCGTGGTGATGGTGTCCACCCAGGTGGGTATCTGTGGTGGTGGTGTCCACCCAGGTGTTGGGTATCGTGGTGATGGTGTCCACCCAGGTGTTGGGTATCGTGGTGATGGTGTTCACCCAGGTGTTGGGTAATCTGGTGATGGTGTCCACCCAGGTGTTGGGTATTGTGGTGATGGTGTCCACCCAGGTGTTGGGTATCGTGGTGATGGTGTCCACCCAGGTGTTGGGTATTGTGGTGATGGTGTCCACCCAGGTGTTGGGTATCGTGGTGATGGTGTCCACCCAGGTGTTGGGTATTGTGGTGATGGTGTCCACCCAGGTGTTGGGTATCGTGGTGAGGGTGTCCACCCAAGTGTTGGGTATCCACCCAGGTGGTGTGGTGATGGTGTCCACCCAGGTGTTGGGTATCGTGGTGATGGTGTCCACCCAGGTGTTGGGTATCGTGGTGATGGTGTCCACCCAGGTGTTGGGTATCGTGGTGATGGTGTCCACCCAGGTGTTGGGTATCGTGGTGATGGTGTCCACCCAGGTGTTGGGTATCGTGGTGATGGTGTCCACCCAGGTGTTGGGTATCGTGGTGATGGTGTCCACCCAGGTGTTGGTGGTGATGGTGTCCACCCAGGTGTTGGGTATCGTGGTGATGGTGTCCACCCAGGTGTTGGGTATCGTGGTGATGGTGTCCACCCAGGTGTTGGGTATCGTGGTGATGGTGTCCACCCAGGTGTTGGGTATCGTGGTGATGGTGTCCACCCAGGTGTTGGGTCTCGGTGTTGGTGGTGATGGTGTCCACCCAGGTGTTGGGTATCGTGGTGATGGTGTCCACCCAGGTGTTGGGTATCGTGGTGATGGTGTCCACCCAGGTGTTGGGTATCTTGGTGATGGTGTCCACCCAGGTGTTGGGTATCGTGGTGATGGTGTCCACCCAGGTGTTGGGTATCGTGGTGATGGTGTCCACCCAGGTGTTGGGTATCGTGGTGATGGTGTCCACCCAGGTGTTGGGTATCGTGGTGATGGTGTCCACCCAGGTGTTGGGTATCGTGGTGATGGTGTCCACCCAGGTGTTGGGTATCGTGGTGATGGTGTCCACCCAGGTGTTGGGTATCGTGGTGATGGTGTCCACCCAGGTGTTGGGTATCGTGGTGATGGTGTCCACCCAGGTGTTGGGTATCGTGGTGATGGTGTCCACCCAGGTGTTGGGTATCGTGGTGATGGTGTCCACCCAGATGGTGTCCACCCAGGTGTTGGGTATCGTGGTGATGGTGTCCACCCAGGTGTTGGGTATTGTGGTGATGGTGTCCACCCAGGTGTTGGGTATTGTGGTGATGGTGTCCACCCAGGTGTTGGGTATCGTGGTGATGGTGTCCACCCAGGTGTTGGGTATTGTGGTGATGGTGTCCACCCAGGTGTTGGGTATCGTGGTGATGGTGTCCACCCAGGTGTTGGGTATCGTGGTGATGGTGTCCACCCAGGTGTTGGGTATCGTGGTGATGGTGTCCACCCAGGTGTTGGGTATCGTGGTGGGTGATGTTGGTGTCCACCCAGGTGTTGGGTATCGTGGTGATGGTGTCCACCCAGGTGTTGGGTATCGTGGTGATGGTGTCCACCCAGGTGTTGGGTATCGTGGTGATGGTGTCCACCCAGGTGTTGGGTATCGTGGTGATGGTGTCCACCCAGGTGTTGGGTATCGTGGTGATGGTGTCCACCCAGGTGTTGGGTATCGTGGTGATGGTGTCCACCCAGGTGTTGGGTATCGTGGTGATGGTGTCCACCCAGGTGTTGGGTATCGATGGTGTCCACCCAGGTGTTGGGTATGTGTGTATCGTGGTGATGGTGTCCACCCAGGTGTTGGGTATCGTGGTGATGGTGTCCACCCAGGTGTTGGGTATCGTGGTGATGGTGTCCACCCAGGTGTTGGGTATCGTGGTGATGGTGTCCACCCAGGTGTTGGGTATCGTGGTGATGGTGTCCACCCAGGTGTTGGGTATCGTGGTGATGGTGTCCACCCAGGTGTTGGGTATCGTGGTGATGGTGTCCACCCAGGTGTTGGGTATCGTGGTGATGGTGTCCACCCAGGTGTTGGGTGATGGTGTCCACCCAGGTGGTGATGGTGTCCACCCAGGTGTTGGGTATCTTGGTGATGGTGTCCACCCAGGTGTTGGGTATCTGGTGGGTGTTGGGTATCTTGGTGATGGTGTCCACCCAGGTGTTGGGTATCTTGGTGATGGTGTCCACCCAGGTGTTGGGTATCGTGGTGATGGTGTCCACCCAGGTGTTGGGTATTGTGGTGATGGTGTCCACCCAGGTGTTGGGTATCTTGGTGATGGTGTCCACCCAGGTGTTGGGTATCTTGGTGATGGTGTCCACCCAGGTGTTGGGTATTGTGGTGATGGTGTCCACCCAGGTGTTGGGTATCGTGGTGATGGTGTCCACCCAGGTGTTGGGTATTGTGGTGATGGTGTCCACCCAGGTGTTGGGTATCATGGTGTCCACCCAGGTGTTGGGTATTGTTGTGACAGTGTCCATCCAGGTGTTGGGTATCATGGTGATGGTGTCCACCCAGGTGTTGGGTATCTCGTGGTGACGGTGTCCACCCAGGTGTTGGGCATCATGGTGATGATGTCCTCCCAGGTGTTGCGTATCATGATGATGGTGTCCACCCAGGTGTTGGGTATCTTGGTGATGGTGTCCACCCAGGTGTTGGGTATCGTGGTGATGGTGTCCACCCAGGTGTTGGGTATCGTGGTGACGGTGTCCACCCAGGTGTTGGGTATCGTGGTGATGGTGTCCACCCAGGTGTTGGGTATCATGGTGATGGTGTCCACCCAGGTGTTGGGTATCATGGTGATGGTGTCCACCCAGGTGTTGGGTATCTTGGTGATGGTGTCCACCCAGGTGTTGGGTATCTTGGTGATGGTGTCCACCCAGGTGTTGGGTATCATGGTGATGGTGTCCACCCAGGTGTTGGGTATCTTGGTGACGGTGTCCACCCAGGTGTTGGGTATCATGGTGATGGTGTCCACCCAGGTGTTGGGTATCATGGTGATGGTGTCCACCCAGGTGTTGGGTATCTTGGTGATGGTGTCCACCCAGGTGTTGGGTATCATGGTGATGGTGTCCACCCAGGTGTTGGGTATCTTGGTGATTGTGTCCACCCAGGTGTTGGGTATCATGGTGATGGTGTCCACCCAGGTGTTGGGTATCTTGGTGATGGTGTCCACCCAGGTGTTGGGTATCATGGTGATGGTGTCCACCCAGGTGTTGGGTATCGTGGTGACGGTGTCCACCCATGTGTTGGGCATCTTGGTGACGGTGTCCACCCAGGTGTTGGGTATCATGGTGATGGTGTCCACCCAGGTGTTGGGTATCATGGTGATGGTGTCCACCCAGGTGTTGGGTATCGTGGTGATGGTGTCCACCCAGGTGTTGGGTATCGTGGTGATGGTGTCCACCCAGGTGATGGGTATCGTGGAATGGTGTCCACCCAGGTGTTGGGTATCGTGGTGATGGTGTCCACCCAGGTGTTGGGTATCGTGGTGATGGTGTCCACCCAGGTGTTGGGTATCGTGGTGACGGTGTCCACCCAGGTGTTGGGTATCTTGGTGATGGTGTCCACCCAGGTGTTGGGTATCGTGGTGATGGTGTCCACCCAGGTGTTGGGTATCTTGGTGATGGTGTCCACCCAGGTGTTGGGTATCTTGGTGATGGTGTCCACCCAGGTGTTGGGTATCTTGGTGACGGTGTCCACCCAGGTGTTGGGTATCTTGGTGACGGTGTCCACCCAGGTGTTGGGTATCTTGGTGATGGTGTCCACCCAGGTGTTGGGTATCATGGTGATGGTGTCCACCCAGGTGTTGGGTATCATGGTGACGGTGTCCACCCAGGTGTTGGGTATCGTGGTGATGGTGTCCACCCAGGTGTTGAGTATCTTGGTGATGGTGTCCAACCAGGTGTTGGGTATCGTGGTGATGCTGTCCACCCCAGGTGTTGGGTATCGTGGTGATGGTGTCCACCCAGGTGTTGGGTATCGTGGTGATGGTGTCCACCCAGGTGTTGGGTATCTTGGTGATGTTGGGTATCGTGTGATCGTGGTGATGGTGTCCACCCAGGTGTTGGGTATCGTGGTGATGGTGTCCACCCAGGTGTTGGGTATCTTGGTGATGGTGTCCACCCAGGTGTTGGATATCTTGGTGACGGTGTCCACCGAGGTGTTGGGTATCGTGGTGACGGTGTCCACCCAGGTGTTGGGTATCGTGGTGGTGGTGTCCACCCAGGTGTTGGGTATCGTGGTGATAGTGTCCACCCAGGTGTTGGGTATCTTGGTGACGGTGTCCACCCAGGTGTTGGGAATCTTGTTGGTGGTGTCCACCCAGATGTTGGGTATCTTGGTGATGGTGTCCACCCAGGTGTTGGGTATCTTGGTGATGGTGTCCACCCAGGTGTTGGATATCTTGGTGATGGTGTCCACCCAGGTGTTGGATATTTTGGTTATGGTGTCCACCCAAGTGTTGGGTATCGTGGTGATAGTGTCCAGCCAGGTGTTGCGTATCTTGGTGATGGTGTCCACCGAGGTGTAGGGTACCGTGGTGATAATGTCCACCCAGGTGTTGGGTATCTTGGTGATGGTGTCCACCCAGGTGCTGGGTATCTTGGTGATGGTGTCCACCCAAGAGTTGGGTATCGTGGAAACGGAGTCCACCCAAGTGTTTACCTGGAGTTTACCTGGAGAGAGTTCCGGGGGTCAACGCCCCCGCGGCCCTGTCCGTGACCAGGCCTCATGGTGGATCAGGGCCTGATCAACCAGGCTGTTACTGCAGGCTGCTCGCAATCCAACGTACAAACCACAGCCCGGCTGGTCAGGTACCGACTTTAGGTGCTTGTCCAGTTCCAGCTTGAAGACAGTCAGGGGTCTATTGGTAATCCCCCTTACTTATGCTGGGAGGCAGTTGAACAGTCTCGGGCCCCTGACACTTATTGTATTGTCTCTTACCATGCTAGTGACAAACCTGCTTTTCACTGGGGGGATGTTGCATCATCTGCCGAGTCTTTTACTTTCCTAGTGAGTGATTTTCGTGTGCAAGTTCGGTTCTAGTCCCTCTAGGATTTTCCAGGTGTATATAATCATGTATCTCTCCCGCCTGTGTTCCAGGGAGTACAGGTTCAGGAACCTCAAGCGCTCCCAGTAATTGAGGTGTTTTATCTCCGTTATGCGCGCCGTGAAGGTTCTCTGTACATTTTCTAGGTCAGCAATTTCACCTGCCTTGAAAGGTGCTGTTAGTGTGCAGCAATATTCCAGCCTAGATAGAACAAGTGACCTGAAGAGTGTCATCATGGGCTTGGCCTCCCTAGTTTTGAAGGTTCTCATTATCCATCTTGGTGAGGTATCTTGGTGATAGTGTCCACCCAGGTGTTGGGTATCGTGGTGATGGTGTCCACCCAGGTGTTGGGTATCGTGGTGATGGTGTCCACCCAGGTGTTGGGTATCGTGGTGATGGTGTCTACCCAGGTGTTGGGTATCTTGGTGATGGTGTCCACCCAGGTGTTGGATATCGTAGTGATGATGTCCACCCAGGTGTTGGGTATTGTAGTGATGGTGTCCACCCAGGTGTAGGGTATCTTGGTGATGGTGTCCACCCAGGTGTTGGATATCGTGGTGATGGTGTCCACCCAGGTGTTGGGTATCTTGATGATGGTGTCCACCCAGGTGTTGGGTATCTTGATGATGGTGTCCACCCAGGTGTTGGGTATCTTGATGATGGTGTCCACCCAGGTGTTGGGTATCTTGATGATGGTGTCCACTTAGGACCAGACTTTCTCTTCCTTGATGAATGACTTAACCCTTTCAGGGTCCAAGGCCCAAATCTGGAGTCACGCACCAGTGTCCAAGAATTTTCAAAAAAAAAAATTTGTTATTTTTTCTTATGAAATCGTAGAGAATCTTTTTGTGAAGGTAATAAAACAAAAAGTACGAAATTTGGTGGAAAACTGACGAAATTATGCTCTCGCGAATTTTGATGTGTCAGCGATATTTACGAATCGGCGATTTTGCCGACTTTGACTCCCATTTTAGGCCAATTACATTATTCCAATCAACCAAATTCTTAGCTATTTCACTAGTATTACTTCTATTCTATCGATTGAGCACAAGAAATCGCCAAGTCAACTGTTTCAACTACAAAATAAAGTGATCGGAAATTGTTAATTTGGCCAATTTAACACAAAGTTCAAAATATTCCAATTTCAAAATAGGGTCCAGAATGAACAATGTAGGCATTCCTGGCACTAAACTAACATTTCCTCTGTTCATTAGTTATGTTTTGAGGCTTTACAAATAAATTCCATTTTGATTTTTTATTCACATAATGAATTTTTATTCACACCAAAAAATAGAAGATTTACTGTTATGCAATGCTGTAATAATTGTATAAATATCATCACCATATTTGTGAATGTATATTAGACCCACCAGCTGACGTGTATTAGACGTGTGAGGTCGCTTGTTTACTCTTGAATATCGGCAAAAATTTAACATTTCCGCTACTTTGAACTCAGTTTCAAGTCATTTCCAATGCTAAAACCAATCAAAATCATCTCTATTTCTGTAATATGTCTTCCATTCTATCAAATGAGACCAAGAAATCGCAAATACAACTATAAAAAACATACGAAAAAACACTGCAAAGTTGCTGTTTTAATCGAAAAATCATTTCATTTTTTTTCTCTCATTATACACAGTGTGCTGCAGGATCTGTTTTATGTGGTGCACACATACCACATAGATGTATTCTCTCATATCTAGGCCCAAATGTACCACTCACAGTTTATCAGAGTGAGCTGAGCTCATGGCGTAGATATACGGTTTGGACCCTGAACGTAAAGCCGTAGATCTACGGGACGGACCCTGAAAGGGTTAAGTTCTTCGATAGAGAGGGCCGTAACGATCCTTTCAAGTTGTTTCACCAAAACAGAACGTTTTGCCTTCAAGTAAGGAGAGTTGAAGATTACAAGGCCACTACCGGGCCGCGGGGGCGTTGACCCCCGGAAGTCTCTCCAGGTATCGTTGAGAGTATTGGTAGCAGTAAGGAGTTAGGATTTTTTCGGCCTCCTGATGGCTGGTACAGGCAACAAGGAAGGCGTCGTTGAGGGACACGATGCCGGAGAACCTGACCTGTAGGCTGCTTTTAATTAAAGGCAGCTGCAGGAACAACCTTCGAGGCATTGTTCACCACTGAACTTGTAGGTTTAATATTCACAGGATATGACATGGTGGAAGAGTAAAGTGACACAAGTGGAATATCAAAATTCCCCTCCCCGCGGGGATCGAAAGGGATACTTCTTTAGTAAGAGCAACAGATTGATTGAGTGGCCCTGATAAACCCAACAACAACAAGAAGAAGACTCACTTTACTTGAATTCTGGTGTAGACGTCTCGCTCTCGCCTGAGTATCAGTGACACAGTTCTCCTGATCTCTCTCCCCTCAAGGAAGGTTCCTTGATGTTGGTAAGGGGCTCTTGATTTAGGGAATTGGATCTGTGCTCCAGTTCCCCGAATTAAGCCTGAATGCCTTCCACATCCCCCCCCAGGCGCTGTATAATCCTCCGGGTTTAGCGCTTCCCCCTTGATTATAATAATAATAATCCTGATCTCTCTGGCACGCTACTCCAGGGTTAAATCTTCAACGGTTTTGGTGGGAAGCCGGTTATTAAACTTAGGTGAGGTGTGGGTGTGTGTTTCTGCTGGGGCTTATCAAGGAGCTCCACCTGATCTAATTAGGAACTTTTAGTTAATAATAATAATAATAATAATGATAATAATAATAATAATAATAATAGCAATAATAATTTTATTTTGACATGCATGGTTGCTTGGTGTCCCGTAACTGGATGGCGAGCGCACTCAGCTCACACACTGAGGTCCGGATTCGAATTCCAGATACGGCTGGAAAACATTAATACGTGTTTCCATAAGACACCTGCTGTTCCTGTTCACCCATCAGTATAAAATAGGTACCTGGGTGTTAGTCGCATCCTGGGATAAAACTGACCTAATTTGCCCGAAATGCTCAGCATAACAAGCTGCTTTCTATATAGTAGTATGTTACTGATGTCAGCTATTTATTTATTTATTTATTTATTTATTACTTTGAACATGATACAGAGAAGTACAAAGAAATACAGTGGTTAAGTGTAACATGCCAAAGCCCCTTGTATGCAGAGCATTAGGGTCTGTATACCTTGAACATGTACTTGTAGTAAATGTGGAAACTTATTCGGTCCTAAAATTCCACAGAGCAGATACGTTGTACAAAGATCCTATCAGGTCGCGGATGGAACGGTTGGGTTGGGTGGCCCTTACACTCACCCAAAACACACACACACCCTGGTTGGCGAAGGTGGTTGGAAGGTACATCCTAATTGATAGATTTATCCTTCAAGGAAGAAGTAGGTAGTTTATACTGTTAGTACACTAATATTAGGATTATTGAGGCAACTGTAGTTAATAATAATGTAGACCTAAGACCTTAATGTAGGTAGTAATAGGCCGATGATGTAGGCAAACACTAGGTTATATTAGCCAGGGAGAACTGGCAGCCCAAGTTTGAATGCTGGGCATGGAGTTTTGAGACCACAGTGCCCTTCTTCTAAGACCAGACACCGTCGGAGCAACAAGTGCCGTGATCAGCAGGCGGCCCCCCCACGTATATTCACATACTAGACCTGGGGAAAACTGGTGGAGGCACCTCGAAGTACCGTAGATGACCTCCGTCAGGCCCATACGGTAAGACGAGACCTCCCTTTTCTCTTTCAGCTTCTAGCCAGTTTCTGGGGGGAAATTGCGAGTGAGTTGAGTGTGAGGGAAAAGTGGGTGTAAGTGGGGTAAGGGTTGTTCAGGCAACCAAGAACCATTAGCGAGTTACGTCGCGCAACCCCCCCACCTTTCTAATGGGCTGGGGCGAAACTCTAGTTCCTGATGTCTGATTTGTTTCAATTTCTACTCCTGGTAGTATTGACCTTACCTGGTGTGGGTTGAAGTATGGAGTCACTTCACCTCCACTCTTCTCCTGATCAGGTAGGGTGGTCTACCAGGAGTATTACTGTTTGTGCTTTCTTTTGTTTGCTGGTTACCAGTAATGATTTCGGCATTTACCACTCCTTTTCATTCTTAAATGTTATATTATCATAACCATTGGTAACCAGTTTATTTTTTCTTATTACCAGCTCTGTTCCTGGCGTGGTCATCCAGGATAGACGCCAGATAAAGGAGCAAGACATTTGTTAATTGGACTTATTAACATTATTCGACTACTACAGGCCCTTATTTATTCTACTTGTGGTGCTCCAACCAAGTGGTAGAGGAGATTCCAAAACATCGGACTGTTACCATCCGCCCAGGATAACCTACATCTTTAACATCAGAGATCTGTCCAAAGCCTTACCTACTCCTGCCCAACTACAGCACCAGAACCAGAGGCCATTTTTATTACATTTAAATTTTAAGTAAAATCCTCAAAAGTCATCATTCTTATTTTTCCTGGAGTCGTTTCATTATTTATTTTTCCATCAGTTTTTTGTTCAGATGGAAGGCGTTCCACTGACAATGGCGACCTTGCCAGGATACGACTCTTGTAGCAACATCGTCCTGATGGTTCAACTGGTTGTGAGTATATCATTTAAGATAGAAAAGGGTGAGTTAGTTGAGGTGTCAAGTTGAGGTGTCATTACTGGTAGTCTGGTTGACTTACCGTTGTTTGGTTCTTAGGTTCGGTTTAGAAGTTTACCTATTTGCTGGACTTGGGGAACTTTGGACTTGGGGAACTGTGTGAACCGTGTGTATTTAGCTTAGTGAAGGCTATTGGGCCCACAAGTGTATTCTTCCAGGGTGAAATATTAAGTTCATTTTCTACTTCGGGAAGTTTAAAGTGTGCGGACTGTGTCCCTCTTTTGTAATAGACGTTCCTGTTAGTTTTAATTAAGACAGTTCAAGTTTGGTGCGTAATATTTCTTTTTACAAGATGGATTCTTTTGATTTCTGGTTGAAAGCTGGGAAGAAAATGGGATTTACTGGACAGAGCCTTGATAGTTATATTACTGCTAAAATGACTGTTAAAGAGAAAAAGGAACAGGAAAGACTAGCTAGAGAGGAGAAAAAGGAACAGGAAAGACTCGCTCGGGAGGAGAAACAAGAACAGGATAGGATAGCTAGAGAAGATTGAGTTCAAGAGAGAGAGGTAGCCTTCAAAATGAAGGAAATTGAAGAACAGGCTAAGCAGAGGGAGTTCGAAAAGTTAAGGTTGGAATTAGAAGCCAAGAAGATAGAACTATCTAAGCAGAAAATAGATGAAGGGGTACTAGAACACCCTTCCCAAGAACCAAATATTTGGATGCCACAGATTCCACCTTTTTCAGAACGAGATGACATCTCGGCATATATTGTCAGATTCGAGAGTACAGCTACTCTCTGTGACTGGCCATCAGATTCTTGGGCTACTAGGCTTGGTTTAGATAATAATAATAATAATAATAATAATAATAATAATAATAATAATAATAATAATAATAATAATAATAATGGTAAGAATTACGTCTGCAAGCATTATCATGAAACCGTTTGTGACTGACCTTAGTACCAGCAGGGATAGGTTCATTTAGGCCTGTTTCTGCTGGCTCAGAGCTTTCCATGGTAACCCATTTATTATTATTACAATCAAAGTCAGTGGTAAACCCACAAGGGTCTTACTGCACTGTCTGGAAACCCAAGCTGGTTCTCTGAACTGTTTCTATCTGTACCCATCTTATTAAGTCTCCCTCATGAAAGTAATGCTGACCCGTTGGCTAGCAGGAATACCTCTATATAGGCCTATCCCTACTGGATTATTAAATATCCCACATAAATTAAACACTGACTCAATAGCCAGCACAAACCGTTCTAAATAGGCCTATTCCTACTGCATTAACTCTCCCTATGAATATAATACTGTATATGATGAAATATAAGTATGACCCATATGCCAATTTGTTATTATGACCCGTTCGGGTTTAGCACTTCTCTGAATGTTAAAATAATCTGCCCTTAATGTAGAGTACTAGTGGTACAATAATCTGACCTTAATGTAGAGTAATAGTGGTATAATAATCTGACCATGATGCAGAGTACTAGTGGTACAACAATCTGCCCTTAATGTAGAGTACAAGTGGTACAACAATCTGCCCTTAATGTAGAGTACTAGTGGTACAACAATCTGCCCTTAATGTAGAGTACTAGTGGTACAATAATCTGACCATGATGTAGAGTACTAGTGGTACAATAATCTGCCCTTAATGTAGAGTACTAGTGGTACCATAATCAGCCCTTAATGTAGAGTACTAGTGGTACAATAATCTACCCTTAATGTAGAGTACTAGTGGTACAATAATCTGCCAATGATGAGTACTAGTGATACAATAATCTGCCCTTAATGTAGAGTACTAGTGGTACAATAATCTGCCCTTAATGTAGAGTACTAGTGGTACAATAATGTGCCCGTAATGTAAAGTACTAGTGGTACAATAATCTGCCCTTGATGTAGAGTACTAGTGGTACAATAATCTGCCCCTGATGTAGAGTACTAGTGGTACAATAATGTGCCCATGATGCAGAGTACTAGTGGTACAATAATCTGCCCTTAATGTAGAGTACTAGTGGTACAATAATCTACCCTAAATGTAGAGTACTAGTGGTACAATAATCTGACCATGATGTAGAGTACTAGTGGTACAATAATCTGCCCTTAATGTAGAGTACTAGTGGTGCAATAATGTGCCCATGATGTAGAGTACTAGTGGTACAATAATCTGCCCTTAATGTAGAGTACTAGTGGTACAATAATCTGCCCTTAATGTAGAGTACTAGGGGTACAATAATCTGCCCTTAATGTAGAGTACTAGTGGTACAATAATCTGCCCTTAATGTAGAGTACTAGTGGTACAATAATCTGCCCTTAATGTAGAGTACTAGTGGTACAATAATGTGCCCATGATGTAGAGTACTACTGGTACAATAATCTGCCCTTAATGTAGGGAACTAGTGGTACAATAATGTGTCCATGATGTAGAGTACTAGTGGTACAATAATCTGCCCTTAATGTGGAGTACTAGTGGTACAATAATGTGCCCATGATGCAGAGTACTAGTGGTATAATAATCTGCCCTTAATGTAGAGTACTAGTGGTACAATAATCTTCCCTTAATGTAGAGTACTAGGGGTACAATAATCTGCCCTTAATGTAGAGTACTAGTGGTACAAAAATCTGCCCTTAATGTAGAGTACTAGTGGTACAATAATCTGCCCTTAATGTAGAGTACTAGTGGTACAATAATGTGCCCATGATGTAGAGTACTAGTGGTACAATAATCTGCCCTTAATGTAGGGTACTAGTGGTACAATTATTGTACCACTAGTACTCTATATTAAGGTCAGATTATTGTACCACTAGTACTCTGCATTAGGGGCAGATTATTCTACCACTAGTACTCTACATTAAGGGCAGATTATTATACCACTAGTACTCTGCATCATGGGCACATTATTGTACCACTAGTACTCCACATTAAGGGCAGATTATTGTACAACTAGTACTCTACATCATGGACACATTATTGTACCACTAGTACCCTACATTAAGGGCAGATTATTGTACCACTAGTACTCTACATCATGGGCACATTATTGTACCACTAGTACTCTACATTAAGGGCAGATTATTGTACCACTAGTACTCTACATTAAGGGCAGATTATTTTACTAGTCTAATTTTTCTTTGGAGTATAATGTCTTGGAGGGGGTGGGGGGGACGACCTAAGTGGAAGGGTTTTGATGTGAGGAACTGGAGCTACTCCTCTTCCTCGGATCAAACAATAACTCTCACACTATATAACCCAAAATTATCTATGTATTTCTTGACTATTTTTTCATTATTGAATAATAAGTCCTTGAAGGTCTCTTGATCCAAGTAACTTGCGCCTTGTGATCCAGATATAGACTTCCATGTTAACATAGTGTTAGTTATGTTAATGTGTAAGAAATATTAAAGAAAATAAAGATAGTTTTACTATGTTAAACGTAAATGTTTTTATTAGTAATGTTGTTAGTTTATATTACATGTTTGTGTATATATGTTGGTTATAATGTTTATTGTGTATATATGATGATGGTTATAATGTTTATTGTGTATATATGATGATGGTTATAATGTTTATTGTGTATATATGTTGATGGTTATAATGTTTATTGTGTATATATGTTGATGGTTAAAATGTTTATTGTGTATATATGATGATGGTTATAATGTTTATTGTGCATATATGTTGATGGTTATAATGTTTATTGTGTATATATGTTGATGGTTATAATGTTTATTGTGTATATATGTTGATGGTTATAATGTTTATTGTGTATATATGTTGATGGTATAATGTTTATTGTGTATATATGTTGATGGTTATAATGTTTATTGTGTATATATGTTGATGGTTATAATGTTTATTGTGTATATATGTTGGTTATAATGTTTATTGTGTATATATGTTGATGGTTATAATGTTTATTGTGTATATATGTTGATGGTTATAATGTTTATTGTGTATATATGTTGATGGTTATAATGTTTATTGTGTATATATGTTGATGGTTATAATGTTTATTTTGTATATATGTTGATGATTATAATGTTTATTGTGTATATATGTTGATGGTTATAATGTTTATTGTGTATATATGATGATGGTTATAATGTTTATTGTGTATATATGATGATGGTTATAATGTTTATTGTGTATATATGATGATGGTTATAATGTTTATTGTGTATATATGTTGATGGTTATAATGTTTATTGTGTATATATGTTGATGGTTATAATGTTTATTGTGTATATATGATGACGGTAATAATGTTTATTGTGTATATATGATGATGGTTATAATGTTTATTGTGTATATATGTTGATGGTTATAATGTTTATTGTGTATATATGATGATGGTTATATTGTTTATTGTGTATATATGATGATGGTTATAATGTTTATTGTGTATATATGATGATGGTTATAATGTTTATTGTGTATATATGTTGATGGTTATAATGTTTATTGTGTATATATGATGATGGTTATAATGTTTATTGTGTATATATGTTGATGGTTATAATGTTTATTGTGTATATATGATGATGGTTATAATGTTTATTGTGTATATATGATGATGGTTATAATGTTTATTGTGTATATATGTTGATGGTTATAATGTTTATTGTGTATATATGATGATGGTTATAATGTTTATTGTGTATATATGTTGATGGTTATAATGTTTATTGTGTATATGTTGATGGTTATAATGTTTATTGTGTATATATGTTGATGATTATAATGTTTATTGTGTATATATGATGATGGTTATAATGTTTATTGTGTATATATGTTGATGGTTATAATGTTTATTGTGTATATATGTTGATGGTTATAATGTTTATTGTGTATATATGTTGATGGTTATAATGTTTATTATGCATATATGTTGATGGTTATAATGTTTATTGTGTATATATGTTGATGGCTATAATGTTTATTGTGTATATATGTTGATGGTTATAATGTTTATTGTGTATATATGATGATGGTTATAATGTTTATTGTGTATATATGAACAATAATGTGCCCATGATGTAGAGTACTAGTGGTACAATAATCTGCCCTTAATGTGGAGTACTAGTGGTACAATAATGTGCCCATGATGCAGAGTACTAGTGGTATAATAATCTGCCCTTAATGTAGAGTACTAGTGGTACAATAATCTGCCCTTAATGTAGAGTACTAGTGGTACAATAATCTGCCCTTAATGTAGAGTACTAGTGGTACAATAATCTGCCCTTAAGGGCAGATTATTGTACCACTAGTACTCCACATTAAGGGCAGATTATTGTACAACTAGTACTCTACATCATGGACACATTATTGTACCACTAGTACCCTACATTAAGGGCAGATTATTGTACCACTAGTACTCTACATCATGGGCTCATTATTGTACCACTAGTACTCTACATTAAGGGCAGATTATTGTACCACTAGTACTCTACATTAAGGGCAGATTATTGTACCACTAGTACTCTGCATCATGGGCACATTATTGTACCACTAGTACTCTACATTAAGGGCAGATTATTGTACCACTAGTACTCTATATTAAGGTCAGATTATTGTACCACTAGTACTCTGCATTAAGGTCAGATTATTCTACCACTAGTACTCTACATTAAGGGCAGATTATTATACCACTAGTACTCTGCATCATGGGCACATTATTGTACCACTAGTACTCCACATTAAGGGCAGATTATTGTACAACTAGTACTCTACATCATGGACACATTATTGTACCACTAGTACCCTACATTAAGGGCAGATTATTGTACCACTAGTACTCTACATCATGGGCACATTATTGTACCACTAGTACTCTACATTAAGGGCAGATTATTGTACCACTAGTACTCTAAATTAAGGGCAGATTATTGTACCACTAGTACTCTGCATCATGGGCACATTATTGTACCACTTGTACTCTACATAAAGGGCAGATTATTGTAACACTAGTACTCTACATAATGGGCACATTATTGTACCACTAGTACTCTACATTAAGGGCAGATTATTGTACCACTTGTACTCTACATTAAGGGCAGATTATTGTACCACTAGTACTCTATATTATGGGCAGATTATTGTACCACTAGTACTCTACATTAAGGGCAGATTATTGTACCACTAGTACTCTACATCATGGGCACATTATTGCACCACTAGTACTCTACATCATGGGCACATTATTGTACCACTAGTACTCTACATTAAGGGCAGATTATTGTACCACTAGTACTCTACATTAATGTAGAGTACTAGTGGTACAATAATGTGCCCATGATGTAGAGTACTAGTGGTACAATAATCTGCACTTAATGTAGAGTACTAGTGGTACAATAATCTGCCCTTGATGTAGAGTACTAGTGGTACAATAATCTGCCCTTTATGCAGAGTACTAGTGGTACAATGATCTGCCCTTGATGTAGAGTACTAGCGGTACAATAATCTGCCCTTGATGTAGAGTACTAGTGGTACAATAATCTGCCCTTCGTGTAGAGTACTAGTGGTACAATAATCTACCCTTAATGTAGAGTACTAGTGGTACAATAATCTGGCCTTCGTGTAGAGTACTAGTGGTACAATAATCTACCCTTAATGTCGAGTACTAGTGGTACAATAATCTGGCCTTCATGTAGAGTACTAGTGGTACAATAATCTACCCTTAATGTAGAGTACTAGTGGTACAATAATCTGCCCTTCATGTAGAGTACTAGTGGTACAATAATCTGCACTTAAGGGCAGATTATTGTACCACTAGTACTCTACATGAAGGCCAGATTATTGTACCACTAGTACTCTACATGAAGGCCAGATTATTGTACCACTAGTACTCTACATGAAGGCCAGATTATTGTACCACTAGTACTCTACATGAAGGCCAGATTATCGTCCCACTAGTACTCTACATGAAGGCCAGATTATCGTCCCACTAGTACTCTACATGAAGGCCAGATTATCGTCCCACTAGTACTCTACATGAAGGCCAGATTATCGTACCACTAGTACTCTACATGAAGGCCAGATTGTCGTACCACTAGTACTCGACTTTAAGGGTAGATTATTGTACCACTAGTACTCTACATGAAGGCCAGATTATTGTACCACTAGTACTCTACATTAATGTAGAGTACTAGTGGTACAATAACCTGGCCTCCATGTAGAGTACTAGTGGCAAAATAGTACCACTAGTACTCCGGTGGTAGTGATGGTGTAGTAGTGCCATCTAGTGGTGGTAGTCAGAGTTAGTCAGGTTATCAGTGATGGTGTTATAGTGAAGGTCAGGACAGTGACCAACCTTAAAGTGGCCTGGTGGCTAAAGCTCCCGCTTCACACACGGAGGGCCCGGGTTCGATTCCCGGCGGGTGGAAACATTTCGACACGTTTCCTTACACATGTTGTCCTGTTCACCTAGCAGCAAATAGGTACCTGGGTGTTAGTCGACTGGTGTGGGTCGCATCCTGGGGGACAAGATTAAGGACCACAATGGAAATAAGTTAGACAGTCCTCGACGACGCACTGACTTTCATGGGTTATCCTGGGTGGCTAACTCTCCGGGGTTAAAAATCCGAACGAAATCTTATCTTAAATGTTAGTTAACCTTCAATGGTCGTACAGGAGAGATGTGTTGCTCCTCCTCCTGCCGCCCCGCCGGCTTTACCGCTACAACATTGATCAGTCTGAGGAGTGCTGTGCCAGGCTGTCTGCTGCAACATTGATCAACACAACAACATTGATCAGTCTGAGGAGTGCTGTGCCAGGCTGTCTGCTGCAACATTGATCAACACAACAACATTGATCAGTCTGAGGAGTGCTGTGCCAGGCTGTCTGCTGCAACATTGATCAACACAACAACATTGATCAGTCTGAGGAGTGCTGTGCCAGGCTGTCTGCTGCAACATTGATCAACACAACAACATTGATCAGTCTGAGGAGTGCTGTGCCAGGCTGTCTGCTGCAACATTGATCAACACAACAACATTGATCAGTCTGAGGAGTGCTGTGCCAGGCTGTCTGCTGCAACATTGATCAACACAACAACATTGATCAGTCTGAGGAGTGCTGTGCCAGGCTGTCTGCTGCAACATTGATCAACACAACAACATTGATCAGTCTGAGGAGTGCTGTGCCAGGCTGTCTGCTGCAACATTGATCAACACAACAACATTGATCAGTCTGAGGAGTGCTGTGCCAGGCTGTCTGCTGCAACATTGATCAACACAACAACATTGATCAGTCTGAGGAGTGCTGTGCCAGGCTGTCTGCTGCAACATTGATCAACACAACAACATTGATCAGTCTGAGGAGTGCTGTGCCAGGCTGTCTGCTGCAACATTGATCAACACAACAACATTGATCAGTCTGAGGAGTGCTGTGCCAGGCTGTCTGCTGCAACATTGATCAACACAACAACATTGATCAGTCTGAGGAGTGCTGTGCCAGGCTGTCTGCTGCAACATTGATCAACACAACAACATTGATCAGTCTGAGGAGTGCTGTGCCAGGCTGTCTGCTGCAACATTGATCAACACAACAACATTGATCAGTCTGAGGAGTGCTGTGCCAGGCTGTCTGCTGCAACATTGATCAACACAACAACATTGATCAGTCTGAGGAGTGCTGTGCCAGGCTGTCTGCTGCAACATTGATCAACACAACAACATTGATCAGTCTGAGGAGTGCTGTGCCAGGCTGTCTGCTGCAACATTGATCAACACAACATTGATCAGTCTGAGGAGTGCTGTGCCAGGCTGTCTGCTGCAACATTGATCAACACAACAACATTGATCAGTCTGAGGAGTGCTGTGCCAGGCTGTCTGCTGCAACATTGATCAACACAACAACATTGATCAGTCTGAGGAGTGCTGTGCCAGGCTGTCTGCTGCAACATTGATCAGTCTGAGGAGTGCTGTGCCAGGCTGTCTGCTGCAACATTGATCAGTCTGAGGAGTGCTGTGCCAGGCTGTCTGCTGCAACATTGATCAACACAACAACATTGATCAGTCTGAGGAGTGCTGTGCCAGGCTGTCTGCTGCAACATTGATCAACACAACAACATTGATCAGTCTGAGGAGTGCTGTGCCAGGCTGTCTGCTGCAACATTGATCAACACAACAACATTGATCAGTCTGAGGAGTGCTGTGCCTGGCTGTGTCTGCTGCAACATTGATCAACACAACAACATTGATCAGTCTGAGGAGTGCTGTGCCAGGCTGTCTGCTGCAACATTGATCAACACAACAACATTGATCAGTCTGAGGAGTGCTGTGCCAGGCTGTCTGCTGCAACATTGATCAACACAACAACATTGATCAGTCTGAGGAGTGCTGTGCCAGGCTGTCTGCTGCAACATTGATCAACACAACAACATTGATCAGTCTGAGGAGTGCTGTGCCAGGCTGTCTGCTGCAACATTGATCAACACAACAACATTGATCAGTCTGAGGAGTGCTGTGCCAGGCTGTCTGCTGCAACATTGATCAACACAACAACATTGATCAGTCTGAGGAGTGCTGTGCCAGGCTGTCTGCTGCAACATTGATCAACACAACAACATTGATCAGTCTGAGGAGTGCTGTGCCAGGCTGTCTGCTGCAACATTGATCAACACAACAACATTGATCAGTCTGAGGAGTGCTGTGCCAGGCTGTCTGCTGCAACATTGATCAACACAACAACATTGATCAGTCTTGATCAACACAACAACATTGAGTCTGTGCCAGGCTGTCTGAGGAGTGCTGTGCCAGGCTGTCTGCTGCAACATTGATCAACACAACAACATTGATCAGTCTGAGGAGTGCTGTGCCAGGCTGTCTGCTGCAACATTGATCAACACAACAACATTGATCAGTCTGAGGAGTGCTGTGCCAGGCTGTCTGCTGCAACATTGATCAACACAACAACATTGATCAGTCTGAGGAGTGCTGTGCCAGGCTGTCTGCTGCAACATTGATCAACACAACAACATTGATCAGTCTGAGGAGTGCTGTGCCAGGCTGTCTGCTGCAACATTGATCAACACAACAACATTGATCAGTCTGAGGAGTGCTGTGCCAGGCTGTCTGCTGCAACATTGATCAACACAACAACATTGATCAGTCTGAGGAGTGCTGTGCCAGGCTGTCTGCTGCAACATTGATCAACACAACAACATTGATCAGTCTGAGGAGTGCTGTGCCAGGCTGTCTGCTGCAACATTGATCAACACAACAACATTGATCAGTCTGAGGAGTGCTGTGCCAGGCTGTCTGCTGCAACATTGATCAACACAACAACATTGATCAGTCTCTGAGAGGAGTGCTGTGCCAGGCTGTCTGCTGCAACATTGATCAACACAACAACATTGATCAGTCTGAGGAGTGCTGTGCCAGGCTGTCTGCTGCAACATTGATCAACACAACAACATTGATCAGTCTGAGGAGTGCTGTGCCAGGCTGTCTGCTGCAACATTGATCAACACAACAACATTGATCAGTCTGAGGAGTGCTGTGCCAGGCTGTCTGCTGCAACATTGATCAACACAACAACATTGATCAGTCTGAGGAGTGCTGTGCCAGGCTGTCTGCTGCAACATTGATCAACACAACAACATTGATCAGTCTGAGGAGTGCTGTGCCAGGCTGTCTGCTGCAACATTGATCAACACAACAACATTGATCAGTCTGAGGAGTGCTGTGCCAGGCTGTCTGCTGCAACATTGATCAACACAACAACATTGATCAGTCTGAGGAGTGCTGTGCCAGGCTGTCTGCTGCAACATTGATCAACACAACAACATTGATCAGTCTGAGGAGTGCTGTGCCAGGCTGTCTGCTGCAACATTGATCAACACAACAACATTGATCAGTCTGAGGAGTGCTGTGCCAGGCTGTCTGCTGCAACATTGATCAACACAACAACATTGATTAATCTGAGGAGTGCTGTGCCAGGCTGTCTGCTGCAACATTGATCAACACAACAACATTGATCAGTCTGAGGAGTGCTGTGCCAGGCTGTCTGCTGCAACATTGATCAACACAACAACATTGATCAGTCTGAGGAGTGCTGTGCCAGGCTGTCTGCTGCAACATTGATCAACACAACAACATTGATCAGTCTGAGGAGTGCTGTGCCAGGCTGTCTGCTGCAACATTGATCAACACAACAACATTGATCAGTCTGAGGAGTGCTGTGCCAGGCTGTCTGCTGCAACATTGATCAACACAACAACATTGATCAGTCTGAGGAGTGCTGTGCCAGGCTGTCTGCTGCAACATTGATCAACACAACAACATTGATCAGTCTGAGGAGTGCTGTGCCAGGCTGTCTGCTGCAACATTGATCAACACAACAACATTGATCAGTCTGAGGAGTGCTGTGCCAGGCTGTCTGCTGCAACATTGATCAACACAACAACATTGATCAGTCTGAGGAGTGCTGTGCCAGGCTGTCTGCTGCAACATTGATCAACACAACAACATTGATCAGTCTGAGGAGTGCTGTGCCAGGCTGTCTGCTGCAACATTGATCAACACAACAACATTGATCAGTCTGAGGAGTGCTGTGCCAGGCTGTCTGCTGCAACATTGATCAACACAACAACATTGATCAGTCTGAGGAGTGCTGTGCCAGGCTGTCTGCTGCAACATTGATCAACACAACAACATTGATCAGTCTGAGGAGTGCTGTGCCAGGCTGTCTGCTGCAACATTGATCAACACAACAACATTGATCAGTCTGAGGAGTGCTGTGCCAGGCTGTCTGCTGCAACATTGATCAACACAACAACATTGATCAGTCTGAGGAGTGCTGTGCCAGGCTGTCTGAACATTGATCAACACAACAACATTGATCAGTCTGAGGAGTGCTGTGCCAGGCTGTCTGCTGCAACATTGATCAACACAACAACATTGATCAGTCTGAGGAGTGCTGTGCCAGGCTGTCTGCTGCAACATTGATCAACACAACAACATTGATCAGTCTGAGGAGTGCTGTGCCAGGCTGTCTGCTGCAACATTGATCAACACAACAACATTGATCAGTCTGAGGAGTGCTGTGCCAGGCTGTCTGCTGCAACATTGATCAACACAACAACATTGATCAGTCTGAGGAGTGCTGTGCCAGGCTGTCTGCTGCAACATTGATCAACACAACAACATTGATCAGTCTGAGGAGTGCTGTGCCAGGCTGTCTGCTGCAACATTGATCAACACAACAACATTGATCAGTCTGAGGAGTGCTGTGCCAGGCTGTCTGCTGCAACATTGATCAACACAACAACATTGATCAGTCTGAGGAGTGCTGTGCCAGGCTGTCTGCTGCAACATTGATCAACACAACAACATTGATCAGTCTGAGGAGTGCTGTGCCAGGCTGTCTGCTGCAACATTGATCAACACAACAACATTGATCAGTCTGAGGAGTGCTGTGCCAGGCTGTCTGCTGCAACATTGATCAACACAACAACATTGATCAGTCTGAGGAGTGCTGTGCCAGGCTGTCTGCTGCAACATTGATCAACACAACAACATTGATCAACACAACAACATTGATCAGTCTGAGGAGTGCTGTGCCAGGCTGTCTGCTGCAACATTGATCAACACAACAACATTGATCAGTCTGAGGAGTGCTGTGCCAGGCTGTCTGCTGCAACATTGATCAACACAACAACATTGATCAGTCTGAGGAGTGCTGTGCCAGGCTGTCTGCTGCAACATTGATCAACACAACAACATTGATCAGTCTGAGGAGTGCTGTGCCAGGCTGTCTGCTGCAACATTGATCAACACAACAACATTGATCAGTCTGAGGAGTGCTGTGCCAGGCTGTCTGCTGCAACATTGATCAACACAACAACATTGATCAGTCTGAGGAGTGCTGTGCCAGGCTGTCTGCTGCAACATTGATCAACACAACAACATTGATCAGTCTGAGGAGTGCTGTGCCAGGCTGTCTGCTGCAACATTGATCAACACAACAACATTGATCAGTCTGAGGAGTGCTGTGCCAGGCTGTCTGCTGCAACATTGATCAACACAACAACATTGATCAGTCTGAGGAGTGCTGTGCCAGGCTGTCTGCTGCAACATTGATCAACACAACAATCAGTTGCTGTGCCAGGCTGTGTGCTGTCTGCAACATTGATCAAGGAGTGCTGTGCCATTGACTGAGGAGTGCTGTGCCAGGCTGTCTGCTGCAACATTGATCAACACAACATTGATCATTGATCAGTCTGAGGAGTGCTGTGCCAGGCTGTCTGCTGCAACATTGATCAACACAACAACATTGATCAGTCTGAGGAGTGCTGTGCCAGGCTGTCTGCTGCAACATTGATCAACACAACAACATTGATCAGTCTGAGGAGTGCTGTGCCAGGCTGTCTGCTGCAACATTGATCAACACAACAACATTGATCAGTCTGAGGAGTGCTGTGCCAGGCTGTCTGCTGCAACATTGATCAACACAACAACATTGATCAGTCTGAGGAGTGCTGTGCCAGGCTGTCTGCTGCAACATTGATCAACACAACAACATTGATCAGTCTGAGGAGTGCTGTGCCAGGCTGTCTGCTGCAACATTGATCAACACAACAACATTGATCAGTCTGAGGAGTGCTGTGCCAGGCTGTCTGCTGCAACATTGATCAACACAACAACATTGATCAGTCTGAGGAGTGCTGTGCCAGGCTGTCTGCTGCAACATTGATCAACACAACAACATTGATCAGTCTGAGGAGTGCTGTGCCAGGCTGTCTGCTGCAACATTGATCAACACAACAACATTGATCAGTCTGAGGAGTGCTGTGCCAGGCTGTCTGCTGCAACATTGATCAACACAACAACATTGATCAGTCTGAGGAGTGCTGTGCCAGGCTGTCTGCTGCAACATTGATCAACACAACAACATTGATCAGTCTGAGGAGTGCTGTGCCAGGCTGTCTGCTGCAACATTGATCAACACAACAACATTGATCAGTCTGAGGAGTGCTGTGCCAGGCTGTCTGCTGCAACATTGATCAACACAACAACATTGATCAGTCTGAGGAGTGCAACATTGCCTGAGGAGTGCTGTGCCAGGCTGTCTGCTGCAACATTGATCAACACAGCAACATTGATCAGTCTGAGGAGTGCTGTGCCAGGCTGTCTGCTGCAACATTGATCAACACAGCAACATTGATCAGTCTGAGGAGTGCTGTGCCAGGCTGTCTGCTGCAACATTGATCAACACAGCAACATTGATCAGTCTGAGGAGTGCTGTGCCAGGCTGTCTGCTGCAACATTGATCAACACAACAACATTGATCAGTCTGAGGAGTGCTGTGCCAGGCTGTCTGCTGCAACATTGATCAACACAACAACATTGATCAGTGTCTGCTGCAACATTGATCAACACAACAACATTGATCAGTCTGAGGAGTGCTGTGCCAGGCTGTCTGCTGCAACATTGATCAACACAACAACATTGATCAGTCTGAGGAGTGCTGTGCCAGGCTGTCTGCTGCAACATTGATCAACACAACAACATTGATCAGTCTGAGGAGTGCTGTGCCAGGCTGTCTGCTGCAACATTGATCAACACAACAACATTGATCAGTCTGAGGAGTGCTGTGCCAGGCTGTCTGCTGCAACATTGATCAACACAACAACATTGATCAGTCTGAGGAGTGCTGTGCCAGGCTGTCTGCTGCAACATTGATCAACACAACAACATTGATCAGTCTGAGGAGTGCTGTGCCAGGCTGTCTGCTGCAACATTGATCAACACAACAACATTGATCAGTCTGAGGAGTGCTGTGCCAGGCTGTCTGCTGCAACATTGATCAACAAAACAACATTGATCAGTCTGACGAGTGCTGTGCCAGGCTGTCTGCTGCAACACATCAACACAACATTGATCAGTCTGAGGAGTGCTGTGCCAGGCTGTCTGCTGCAACATTGATCAACACAACAATGTTGATCAGTCTGAGGAGTGCTGTGCCAGGCTGTCTGCTGCAACATTGATCAACACAACAACATTGATCAGTCTGAGGAGTGCTGTGCCAGGCTGTCTGCTGCAACATTGATCAACACAACAACATTGATCAGTCTGAGGAGTGCTGTGCCAGGCTGTCTGCTGCAACATTGATCAACACAACAACATTGATCAGTCTGAGGAGTGCTGTGCCAGGCTGTCTGCTGCAACATTGATCAACACAACAACATTGATCAGTCTGAGGAGTGCTGTGCCAGGCTGTCTGCTGCAACATTGATCAACACAACAACATTGATCAGTCTGAGGAGTGCTGTGCCAGGCTGTCTGCTGCAACATTGATCAACACAACAACATTGATCAGTCTGAGGAGTGCTGTGCCAGGCTGTCTGCTGCAACATTGATCAACACAACAACATTGATCAGTCTGAGGAGTGCTGTGCCAGGCTGTCTGCTGCAACATTGATCAACACAAAAAAACATTGATCAGTCTGAGGAGTGCTGTGCCAGGCTGTCTGCTGCAACATTGATCAACACAACAACATTGATCAGTCTGAGGAGTGCTGTGCCAGGCTGTCTGCTGCAACATTGATCAACACAACAACATTGATCAGTCTGAGGAGTGCTGTGCCAGGCTGTCTGCTGCAACATTGATCAACACAACAACATTGATCAGTCTGAGGAGTGCTGTGCCAGGCTGTCTGCTGCAACATTGATCAACACAACAACATTGATCAGTCTGAGGAGTGCTGTGCCAGGCTGTCTGCTGCAACATTGATCAACACAACAACATTGATCAGTCTGAGGAGTGCTGTGCCAGGCTGTCTGCTGCAACATTGATCAACACAACAACATTGATCAGTCTGAGGAGTGCTGTGCCAGGCTGTCTGCTGCAACATTGATCAACACAACAACATTGATCAGTCTGAGGAGTGCTGTGCCAGGCTGTCTGCTGCAACATTGATCAACACAACAACATTGATCAGTCTGAGGAGTGCTGTGCCAGGCTGTCTGCTGCAACATTGATCAACACAACAACATTGATCAGTCTGAGGAGTGCTGTGCCAGGCTGTCTGCTGCAACATTGATCAACACAACAACATTGATCAGTCTGAGGAGTGCTGTGCCAGGCTGTCTGCTGCAACATTGATCAACACAACAACATTGATCAGTCTGAGGAGTGCTGTGCCAGGCTGTCTGCTGCAACATTGATCAACACAACAACATTGATCAGTCTGAGGAGTGCTGTGCCAGGCTGTCTGCTGCAACATTGATCAACACAACAACATTGATCAGTCTGAGGAGTGCTGTGCCAGGCTGTCTGCTGCAACATTGATCAACACAACAACATTGATCAGTCTGAGGAGTGCTGTGCCAGGCTGTCTGCTGCAACATTGATCAACACAACAACATTGATCAGTCTGAGGAGTGCTGTGCCAGGCTGTCTGCTGCAACATTGATCAACACAACAACATTGATCAGTCTGAGGAGTGCTGTGCCAGGCTGTCTGCTGCAACATTGATCAACACAACAACATTGATCAGTCTGAGGAGTGCTGTGCCAGGCTGTCTGCTGCAACATTGATCAACACAACAACATTGATCAGTCTGAGGAGTGCTGTGCCAGGCTGTCTGCTGCAACATTGATCAACACAACAACATTGATCAGTCTGAGGAGTGCTGTGCCAGGCTGTCTGCTGCAACATTGATCAACACAACAACATTGATCAGTCTGAGGAGTGCTGTGCCAGGCTGTCTGCTGCAACATTGATCAACACAACAACATTGATCAGTCTGAGGAGTGCTGTGCCAGGCTGTCTGCTGCAACATTGATCAACACAACAACATTGATCAGTCTGAGGAGTGCTGTGCCAGGCTGTCTGCTGCAACATTGATCAACACAACAACATTGATCAGTCTGAGGAGTGCTGTGCCAGGCTGTCTGCTGCAACATTGATCAACACAACAACATTGATCAGTCTGAGGAGTGCTGTGCCAGGCTGTCTGCTGCAACATTGATCAACACAACAACATTGATCAGTCTGAGGAGTGCTGTGCCAGGCTGTCTGCTGCAACATTGATCAACACAACAACATTGATCAGTCTGAGGAGTGCTGTGCCAGGCTGTCTGCTGCAACATTGATCAACACAACAACATTGATCAGTCTGAGGAGTGCTGTGCCAGGCTGTCTGCTGCAACATTGATCAACACAACAACATTGATCAGTCTGAGGAGTGCTGTGCCAGGCTGTCTGCTGCAACATTGATCAACACAACAACATTGATCAGTCTGAGGAGTGCTGTGCCAGGCTGTCTGCTGCAACATTGATCAACACAACAACATTGATCAGTCTGAGGAGTGCTGTGCCAGGCTGTCTGCTGCAACATTGATCAGTCTGAGGAGTGCTGTGCCAGGCTGTCTGCTGCAACATTGATCAACACAACAACATTGATCAGTCTGAGGAGTGCTGTGCCTGGCTGTGTCTGCTGCAACATTGATCAACACAACAACATTGATCAGTCTGAGGAGTGCTGTGCCAGGCTGTCTGCTGCAACATTGATCAACACAACAACATTGATCAGTCTGAGGAGTGCTGTGCCAGGCTGTCTGCTGCAACATTGATCTGCAACATTGATCAACACAACAACATTGATCAGTCTGAGGAGTGCTGTGCCAGGCTGTCTGCTGCAACATTGATCAACACAACAACATTGATCAGTCTGAGGAGTGCTGTGCCAGGCTGTCTGCTGCAACATTGATCAACACAACAACATTGATCAGTCTGAGGAGTGCTGTGCCAGGCTGTCTGCTGCAACATTGATCAACACAACAACATTGATCAGTCTGAGGAGTGCTGTGCCAGGCTGTCTGCTGCAACATTGATCAACACAACAACATTGATCAGTCTGAGGAGTGCTGTGCCAGGCTGTCTGCTGCAACATTGATCAACACAACAACATTGATCAGTCTGAGGAGTGCTGTGCCAGGCTGAGAGATTGATTTTATTTTGATTGCTGTGATTTAATTAAGTTTGATAATATACCTCTAGACTTAATAAATTTATTAAATTTTAATTTCTCTAGTTAGTAGCCTACCAGTTGTAATCCTAAAGCACTATTAAACAATACTGAATTTTAATGGATAATTGGACAAGGATACTGACTACTTGTTACGAAAACCTAGTAACAGGCTGGATGGTAGAAGGGCAGTCCTTTCTAGTATTCACTGGAAATTTCTAAGCTTTTAGAATTGCGTTTTTTGTAACAGGAGTGCTGTGCCATTCTGTGTCTGCTGCAACATTGCTTAACACAGCAACACTGACCAGTCTGAGGAGTGCTGTGCCAGGCTGTGTCTGCTGCAAAATTGATCAGTCTGAGGAGTGCTGTGCCATTCTGTGTGTGCTACAACATTGATAAACACAGCAACATTGACCAGTCTGAGGAGTGCTGTGCCTGGCTGTGTCTGCTGCAACATTGATCAACACAGCAACATTTATGAATCTGAGGAGTGCTGTGCCAGGCTGTGTCTGCTGCAAAATTGATCAACACAGCAACATTGATCAGTCTGAGGAGTGCTGTGCCAGGCTATGTCTGCTGCAACATTGATCACTGTAACATTGATCAGTCTGAGGAGTGTTGTGCCAGGCTGTGTCTGCTGCAACATTGATCACAGCAACATTGATCAGTCTGAGGAGTGCTATGCCAGGCTGTCTGCTGCAACATTGATCAACACAGCAACATTTACCAGTCTGAGGAGTGCTATGCCAGGCTGTGTCTGGTGCAACATTGATCAACACAGCAACATTGATCAGTCTGAGGAGTGCTGTGCTTGGCTGTGGCTGCTGCAACATTGATCATCACAGCAACATTGATCAGTCTGAGGAGTGGAGACAACTACACTAGTAAAAGTTATGTGGAGATGCAGCAGTTATAGGCGTCGTCAAAGGTGAGCAGGGTCCCCTTGTAAGGTATTTCCAGGTTACAAGTCCACTGAAGTTTGGTTGTTGAGGCAGATAGTTATTATATTAGGTTGTAAGGTGCTGGGGAGGGTATAAGAAAGATTGTAAGCAATTGATATAAGTAACTTAGTGGGAAGTATCATATCTCCCGACCAGAGATGAAATCTCTGGCCAGGAAATAATGAGGAATGTATTCTATAGGTTAACTTGAATGGGGTGGAGATAAAAATTGGAGAAATGGGTTGTAAAGCTTAGAACTGAAGACTGATTAGATTTTTAGAAGTTTTAGTTAGTCTAATATCTATATTATGCAGCTGATACTCATCTTGCAAGAGTGCAGGAAGCTGAGATGAAATGTGTGATATATCATGGCTCAGATGGCTGCCTTCTAGCACACATGAGGGGGATTGCTAATAGACCCCTGTCTGTTTTCAGGAAGGCGCTGGACAGGCGCCTAAAGTTAGTACCTGACCAGCCGGGCTGTGGTTCCTGCGTTGGGTTGCGTGCGGCCAACAGTAACAGCCTGGTTGATCAGGTTCTGATCGACCATGAGGGCTGGTCACAGACCGGGCCGCGGGGGCGTTGACCCACGGAACACCCTCCAGGTATACTCCAGGTAGGGGCGTCAACTGAAGAACCGGGATTCGATCTCGGGCACACGTGGACATGTTCCCTTACTTTCATTAGCACTGTTCACATAAAGGAGGAACACTACAGAAGTCCTACTGGTATGAGTCTCATCCTGGGGAGTATAAATATCCTAATGAAAATGTCAGATGTCATCCTGACTTAGAACATAAAGGAAGAACACTGCAGTATGCCTACTGGCCCATACTGGCAATACTTGATTAGGTAATTCTGTGTTAATCCACCGAGTTAACAGTTATACTAAATTTATTGTGATGTAGGTACTGGCAGAGGTCTTGATGCCGGGTGTAAGAACAACTTATTAAATCAGGCATATCCATTATTAAGACATGAAAAAGAGCACAAGCAGGCCTATTGACCCATGCTAGGCAGGTCCAGCTCAATCACTCATTTGTCTAATGTATTTTTAAAACTAAACAACCAAAGTTTTAGCTTCACATGACTGGATAAATCTTCTTTAGGCAGAATATATTATAGCCGGAAAATATATTATAGCCGGATAATATATTATAGCCGGATAATATATTATAGCCGGATAATATATTATAGCCGGATAATATATTATAGCCGGATAATATATTATAGCCGGATAATATATTATAGCTGGATAATATATTATAGCCGGATAATATATTATAGCCGGATTATATATTATAGCCGGATAATATATTATAGCCGGATAATATATTATAGCCGGATAATATATTATAGCCGGATAATATATTATAGCCGGATAATATATTATAGCCGGATAATATATTATAGCCGGATAATATATTATAGCCGGATAATATATTATAGCCGGATAATATATTATAGCCGGATAATATATTATAGCCGGATAATATATTATAGCCGGATAATATATTATAGCCGGATAATATATTATAGCCGGATAATATATTATAGCCGGATAATATATTATAGCCGGATAATATATTATAGCCGGATAATATATTATAGCCGGATAATATATTATAGCTGGATAATATATTATAGCCAGATAATATATTATAGCCGGATAATATATTATAGCCGGATAATATATTATAGCAGGATAATATATTATAGCCGGATAATATATTATAGCCAGATAATATATTATAGCCGGATAATATATTATAGCCAGATAATATATTATAGCCAGATAATATATTATAGCCAGATAATATATTATAGTCGGATAATATATTATAGCCGGATAATATATTATAGCCAGATAATATATTATAGCCTCATAATATATTATAGCCAGATAATATATTATAGCCAGATTATATATTATAGCCAGATAATATATTATAGCCGGATAATATATTATAGCTGGATAATATATTATAGCCAGATAATATATTATAGAAAGATAATATATTATAGCCGGATAATATATTATAGCTCGACAATATATTATAGCCGGATAATATATTATAGACGGATAACATATTATAGCCGGATAATATATTATAGAAGGATAATATATTATAGCCGGATAATATATTATAGCCGAATAATATATTATAGCTGGATAATATATTATAGCTGGATAATATATTATAGCCGGAAAATATATTATAGCTGGATAATTTATTATAGCCGGATAATATATTATAACCGGATAATATATTATAGCCAGATAATATATTATAGCCGGATAATATATTATAGCCGGATAATATATTATAACCGGATAATATATTATAGCTGGATAATATATTATAGCCGGATAATATATTATAGCTGGATAATATATTATAGCCGGATAATATATTATAGCCAGATAATACATTAAAGCCGGATAATATATTATAGCTGGATAATATATTATAGCCGGATAATATATTATAGCCGGATAATATATTATAGCCGGATAATATATTATAGCCAGATAATATATTATAGCCGGATAATATATTATAGCCGGATAATATATTATAGCTGGATAACATATTATAGCCGGATAATATATTATAGCCGGATAATATATTATAGCCGGATAATATATTATAGCCGCATAATATATTATAGCTAGATAATATATTATAGCCAGATAATATATTATAGCCAGATAATATATTATAGCCGGATAATATATTATAGCCGGATAATATATTGTAGCCAGATAATATATTATAGCCGGATAATATATTATAGCCGGATAATATATTATACCCGGATAATATATTATAGCCGGATAATATATTATAGCTGGATAATATATTATAGCCGGATAATATATTATAGCCGGATAATATATTATGGCCGGATAATATATTATAGCCGGATAATATATTATAGCCGGATAATATATTATAGCCGGATAATATATTATAGCCGGATAATATATTATAGCCGGATAATATATTATAGCCGGATAATATATTATAGCCGGATAATATATTATAGCCGGATAATATATTATAGCTGGATAATATATTATAGCCGGATAATATATTATAGCCGGATAATATATTATAGCCGGATAATGTATTATAGCCGGATAATATATTATAGCTGGATAATATATTATAGCTGGATAATATATTATAGCCGGATAATATATTATAGCCGGATAATATATTATAGCCGGAAAATATATTATAGCCGGATAATATATTATAGCCAGATAATATATTATAGCCGGATAATATATTATAGCCAGATAATATATTATAGCCAGATAATATATTATAGCCAGATAATATATTATAGTCGGATAATACATTATAGCCGGATAATATATTATAGCCAGATAATATATTATAGCCTCATAATATATTATAGCCGGATAATATATTATAGCCGTATAATATATTATAGCCTGATAATATATTACAGCCAGATAATATATTATAGCCTCATAATATATTATAGCCGGATAATATATTATAGCCATATAATATATTATAGCCTGATAATATATTATAGCCAGATAATATATTATAGCCAGATTATATATTATAGCCAGATAATATATTATAGCCGGATAATATATTATAGCCGGATAATATATTATAGCCAGATAATATATTATAGCCGGATAATATATTATAGCTGGATAATATATTATAGCCGGATAATATATTATAGCCAGATAATATATTATAGCCGGATAATATATTATAGCTCGACAATATATTATAGCCGGATAATATATTATAGCCGGATAACATATTATAGCCGGATAATATATTATAGAAGGATAATATATTATAGCCGGATAATATATTATAGCCGAATAATATATTATAGCTGGATAATATATTATAGCCGGATAATATATTATAGCCGGAAAATATATTATAGCTGGATAATTTATTATAGCCAGATAATATATTATAACTGGATAATATATTATAGCCAGATAATATATTATAGCCGGATAATATATTTTAGCCGGATAATATATTATAACCGGATAATATATTATAGCTGGATAATATATTATAGCCGGATAATATATTATAGCCAGATAATATATTAAAGCCGGATAATATATTATAGCTGGATAATATATTATAGCAGGATAATATATTATAGCTGGATAATATATTATAGCCGGATAATATATTATAGCCTAATAATATATTATAGCCGGATAATATATTATAGCCGGATAATATATTATAGCTGGATAACATATTATAGCCGGATAATATATTATAGCCGGATAATATATTATAGCTGGATAATATATTATAGCTGCATAATATATTATAGCTGGATAATATATTATAGCCAGATAATATATTATAGCCGGATAATATATTATAGCTGGATAATATATTATAGCCGGATAATATATTATAGCTGGATAATATATTATAGCCGGATAATATATTATAGCCGGATAATATATTATAGCTTGATAATATATTATAGCCAGATAATATATTATAGCCAGATAATATATTATAGCCGGATAATATATTATAGCCGGATAATATATTATACCTGGATAATATATTATATCTGGATAATATATTATACCTGGATAATATATTATACCTGGATAATATATTATAGCCGGATAATATATTATACCAGGATAATATATTATACCTGCATAATATATTATACCTGGATAATATATTACACCTGGATAATATATTATAGCCAGATAATATATTATACCTGGATAATATATTATAGCCAGATAATATATTATAGCCGTATAATATATTATACCTGGACAATATGTTATACCTGGGTAATATATTATACCTGGATAATATATTATAGCCAGATACTATATTATACCTGGATAATACATTATACCTGGATAATATGTTATACCTGGATAATATATTATACCTGGATAATATATTATAGCCGGATAATATATTATACCTGGATAATATATTATAGCCGGATAATATATTATAGCCGGATAATATATTATACCTGGATAATATATTATACCTGGATAATATATTATAGCCAGATAATATATTATAGCCGGATAATATATTATAGCCGGATAATATATTATAGCCAGATAATATATTATAGCCTGATAATATATTATAGCCGGATAATATATTATAGCTGGATAATATATTATAGCTGGATAATATATTATAGCCGGATAATATATTATAGCTGGATAATATATTATAGCTGCATAATATATTATAGCCTGATAATATATTATAGCTGGATAATATATATATTTTTTTTTATTATCACACTGGCCGATTCCCACCAAGACAGGGTGGCCCGAAAAAGAAAAACTTTCACCATCATTCACTCCATCACTGTCTTGCCAGAAGGGTGCTTTACACTACACTTTTTAAACTGCAACATTAACACCCCTCCTTCAGAGTGCAGGCACTGTACTTCCCATCTCCAGGACTCAAGTCGGGCCTGCTGGTTTCCCTGAACCCCTTCATAAATGTTACTTTGCTCACACTCCAACAGCACGTCAAGTATTAAAAACCATTTGTCTCCATTCACTCCTATCAAACACGCTCACGCATGCCTGCTGGAAGTCCAAGCCCCTCTTACACAAAACCTCCTTTACCCCTTCTCTCCAACCTTTCCTCGCCCGACCCCTACCCCGCCTTCCTTCCACTACAGACTGATACACTCTTGAAGTCATTCTGTTTTGCTCCATTCTCTCTACATGTCCGAACCACCTCAACAACCCTTCCTCAGCCCTCTGGACAACAGTTTTGGTAATCCCGCACCTCCTCCTAACTTCCAAACTACGAATTCTCTGCATTATATTCACACCACACATTGCCCTCAGACATGACATCTCCACTGCCTCCAGCCTTCTCCTCGCTGCAACATTCATCACCCATGCTTCACACCCATATAAGAGCGTTCGTAAAACTATTCTCTCATACATTCCTCTCTTTGCATCCAAGGACAAAGTTCTTTGTCTCCACAGACTCTTAAGTGCACCACTCACTCTTTTCCCCTCATCAATTCTATGATTCACCTCATCCTTCATAGACCCATCCGCTGACACGTCCACTCCCAAATATCTGAATACATTCACCTCCTCCATACTCTCTCCCTCCAATCTGAAATTCAATCTTTCATCACCTAATCTTTTTGTTATCCTCAAAACCTTACTCTTTCCTGAATTAACTTTTAATTTTCTTCTTTTGCACACCCTACCAAATTCATCCACCAATCTCTGGAACTTCTCTTCAGAATCTCCCAAGAGCACAGTGTCATCAGCAACGAGCAGCTGTGACAACTCCCACTTTGTGTGTGTTTCTTTACCTGGATAATATATTATAGCCGGATAATATATTATAGCCGGATAACATATTATAGCCGGATAATATATTATAGAAGGATAATATATTATAGCCGGATAATATATTATAGCCGAATAATATATTATAGCTGGATAATATATTATAGCCGGATAATATATTATAGCCGGAAAATATATTATAGCTGGATAATTTATTATAGCCGGATAATATATTATAACCGGATAATATATTATAGCCGAATAATATATTATAGCCGGATAATATATTATACTGGATAACATATTATAGCCGGATAATATATTATAGCCGGATAATATATTATAGCCGGATAATATATTATAGCCGCATAATATATTATAGCTGGATAATATATTATAGCCAGATAATATATTATAGCCGGATAATATATTATAGCTGGATAATATATTATTTTTTTTTTTATTATCACACCGGCCGATTCCCACCAAGGCAGGGTGGCCCGAAAAAGAAAAACTTTCACCATCATTCACTCCATCACTGTCTTGCCAGAAGGGTGCTTTACACTACAGTTTTTAAACTGCAACATTAACACCCCTCCTTCAGAGTGCAGGCACTGTACTTCCCATCTCCAGGACTCAAGTCCGGCCTGCCGGTTTCCCTGAATCCCTTCATAAATGTTACTTTGCTCACACTCCAACAGCACGTCAAGTATTAAAAACCATTTGTCTCCATTCACTCCTATCAAACACGCTCACGCATGCCTGCTGGAAGTCCAAGCCCCTCGCACACAAAACCTCCTTTACCCCCTCCCTCCAACCCTTCCTAGGCCGACCCCTACCCCGCCTTCCTTCCACTACAGGCTGATACACTCTTGAAGTCATTCTGTTTCGCTCCATTCTCTCTACATGTCCGAACCACCTCAACAACCCTTCCTCAGCCCTCTGGACAACAGTTTTGGTAATCCCGCACCTCCTCCTAACTTCCAAACTACGAATTCTCTGCATTATATTCACACCACACATTGCCCTCAGACATGACATCTCCACTGCCTCCAGCCTTCTCCTCGCTGCAACATTCATCACCCACGCTTCACACCCATATAAGAGCGTTGGTAAAACTATACTCTCATACATTCCCCTCTTTGCCTCCAAGGACAAAGTTCTTTGTCTCCACAGACTCCTAAGTGCACCACTCACTCTTTTTCCCTCATCAATTCTATGATTCACCTCATCTTTCATAGACCCATCCGCTGACACGTCCACTCCCAAATATCTGAATACATTCACCTCCTCCATACTCTCTCCCTCCAATCTGATATTCAATCTTTCAACACCTAATCTTTTTGTTATCCTCATAACCTTACTCTTTCCTGTATTCACCTTTAATTTTCTTCTTTTGCACACCCTACCAAATTCATCCACCAATCTCTGCAACTTCTCTTCAGAATCTCCCAAGAGCACAGTGTCATCAGCAAAGAGCAGCTGTGACAACTCCCACTTTGTGTGTGATTCTTTGTCTTTTAACTCCACGCCTCTTGCCAAGACCCTCGCATTTACTTCTCTTACAACCCCATCTATAAATATATTAAACAACCACGGTGACATCACACATCCTTGTCTAAGGCCTACCTTTACTGGGAAAAAATTTCCTTCTTTCCTACATACTCTAACTTGAGCCTCACTATCCTCGTAAAAACTCTTCACTGCTTTCAGTAACCTACCTCCTACACCATACACTTGCAACATCTGCCACATTGCCCCCCTATCCACCCTGTCATATGCCTTTTCCAAATCCATAAATGCCACAAAGACCTCTTTAGCCTTATCTAAATACTGTTCACTTATATGTTTCACTGTAAACACCTGGTCCACACACCCCCTACCTTTCCTAAAGCCTCCTTGTTCATCTGCTATCCTATTCTCCGTCTTACTCTTAATTCTTTCAATTATAACTCTACCATACACTTTACCAGGTACACTCAACAGGCTTATCCCCCTATAATTTTTGCACTCTCTTTTATCCCCTTTGCCTTTATACAAAGGAACTATGCATGCTCTCTGCCAATCCCTAGGTACCTTACCCTCTTCCATACATTTATTAAATAATTGCACCAACCACTCCAAAACTATATCCCCACCTGCTTTTAACATTTCTATCTTTATCCCATCAATCCCGGCTGCCTTACCCCCTTTCATTTTGCCTACTGCCTCACGAACTTCCCCCACACTCACAACTGGCTCTTCCTCACTCCTACAAGATGTTATTCCTCCTTGCCCTATACACGAAATCACAGCTTCCCTATCTTCATCAACATTTAACAATTCCTCAAAATATTCCTTCCATCTTCCCAATACCTCTAACTCTCCATTTAATAACTCTCCTCTCCTATTTTTAACTGACAAATCCATTTGTTCTCTAGGCTTTCTTAACTTGTTAATCTCACTCCAAAACTTTTTCTTATTTTCAACAAAATTTGTTGATAACATCTCACCCACTCTCTCATTTGCTCTCTTTTTACATTGCTTCACCACTCTCTTAACTTCTCTCTTTTTCTCCATATACTCTTCCCTCCTTGCATCACTTCTACTTTGTAAAAACTTCTCATATGCTAACTTTTTCTCCCTTACTACTCTCTTTACATCATCATTCCACCAATCGCTCCTCTTCCCTCCTGCACCCACTTTCCTGTAACCACAAACTTCTGCTGAACACTCTAACACTACATTTTTAAACCTACCCCATACCTCTTCGACCCCATTGCCTATGCTCTCATTAGCCCATCTATCCTCCAATAGCTGTTTATATCTTACCCTAACTGCCTCCTCTTTTAGTTTATAAACCTTCACCTCTCTCTTCCCTGATGCTTCTATTCTCCTTGTATCCCATCTACCTTTTACTCTCAGTGTAGCTACAACTAGAAAGTGATCTGATATATCTGTGGCCCCTCTATAAACATGTACATCCTGAAGTCTACTCAACAGTCTTTTATCTACCAATACATAATCCAACAAACTACTGTCATTTCGCCCTACATCATATCGTGTATACTTATTTATCCTCTTTTTCTTAAAATATGTATTACCTATAACTAAACCCCTTTCTATACAAAGTTCAATCAAAGGGCTCCCATTATCATTTACACCTGGCACCCCAAACTTACCTACCACACCCTCTCTAAAAGTTTCTCCTACTTTAGCATTCAAGTCCCCTACCACAATTACTCTCTCACTTGGTTCAAAGGCTCCTATACATTCACTTAACATCTCCCAAAATCTCTCTCTCTCCTCTGCATTCCTCTCTTCTCCAGGTGCATACACGCTTATTATGACCCACTTCTCGCATCCAACCTTGACTTTAATCCACATAATTCTTGAATTTACACATTCATATTCTCTTTTCTCCTTCCATAACTGATCATTTAACATTACTGCTACCCCTTCCTTTGCTCTAACTCTCTCAGATACTCCAGATTTAATCCCATTTATTTCCCCCCACTGAAACTCTCCTACCCCCTTCAGCTTTGTTTCGCTTAGGGACAGGACATCCAACTTCTTTTCATTCATAACATCAGCAATCATCTGTTTCTTGTCATCCGCACTACATCCACGCACATTTAAGCAACCCAGTTTTATAAAGTTTTTCTTCTTCTCTTTTTTAGTAATTGTATACAGGAGAAGGGGTTACTAGCCCATTGCTCCCGGCATTTTAGTCGCCTCATACGACACGCATGGCTTACGGAGGAAAGATTCTTTTCCACTTCCCCATGGACAATAGAAGAAATAAAAAAGAACAAGAGCTATTTAGAAAAAGGAGAAAAACCTAGATGTATGTATATATATATATGCATGTGCGTGTCTGTGAAGTGTGACCAAAGTGTAAGTAGGAGTAGCAAGATATCCCTGTTATCTTAGCGTGTTTATGAGACAGAAAAAGAAACCAGCAATCCTACCATCATGCAAAACAGTTACAGGTTTTTGTTTCACAGTCATCTGGCAGGACGGTAGTACTTCCCTGGGTGGTTGCTGGATAATATATTATAGCCGGATAATATATTATAGCCAGATAATATATTATAGCTTGAAAATATATTATAGCCAGATAATATATTATAGCCGAATAATATATTATTGCCGGATAATATATTATAGCCGGATAATATATTATACCTGGATAATATATTATACCTGGATAATATATTATACCTGGATAATATATTATACCTGGATAATATATTATAGCCGGATAATATATTATACCAGGATAATATATTATACCTGGATAATATATTATACCTGGATAATATATTACACCTGGATAATATATTATAGCCGGATAATATATTATACCTGGATAATATATTATAGCCGGATAAGATATTATAGCCGGATAATATATTATACCTGGATAATATATTATACCTGGATAATATATTATACCTGGATAATATATTATAGCCGGATACTATATTATACCTGGATAATACATTATACCTGGATAATATATTATACCTGGATAATATATTAAACCTGGATAATATATTATAGCCGGATAATATATTATACCTGGATAATATATTATAGCTGGATAATATATTATAGCCGGATAATATATTATACCTGGATAATATATTATACCTGGATAATATATTATAGCCAGATAATATATTATAGCCGGATAATATATTATAGCCGGATAATATATTATAGCCAGATAATATATTATACCTGGATAATATATTATACCTGGATAATATATTATAGCCGGATAATATATTATACCTGGATAATATATTATAGCTGGATAATATATTATAGCCGGATAATATATTATAGCCGGATAGTATATTATACCTGGATAATATATTATAACTGGATAATATATTATAGCCGGATAATATGTTATAGCTGGATAATATATTATAGCCGGATAATATATTATAGCCAGATAATATATTATACCTGGATAATATATTATACCTGGATAATATATTATAGCCAGATAATATATTATAGCCGGATAATATATTATAGCCGGATAATATATTATAGCCAGATAATATATTATACCTGGATAATATATTATACCTGGATAATATATTATAGCCGGATAATAAATTATACCTGGATAATATATTATACCTGGATAATATATGGATAATATATAATAGCTGGATAATATATTATTGCCGGATAATATATTATAGCTGGATAATATATTATAGCCGGATAATATATTATAGCCGGATAATATATTATACCTGGATAATATATTATAACTGGATAATATATTATACTGGATAATATATTATAGGATAATATATTATAGCCAGATAATGTATTATACCTGGATAATATATTATACCGGATAATATGTTATAGCCGGATAATATATTATATCCGTATAATATGTTATAGCCAGATAATATATTATAGCTGGATACTATATTATAGCCTCATAATATATTATTGCCGGATAATATATTATAGCTGGATAATATATTATAGCTGGATAATATATTTTAGCTGGATAATGTATTATAGCCGGATAATATATTATAGCCGGATAATATATTATAGCTGGATAATATATTATACCTGGATAATATATTATAACTGGATAATATATTATAGCCGGATAATATGTTATAGCCGGATAATATATTATATCCGGATAATATATTATAGCCAGATAATATATTATAGCTGGATACTATATTATAGCCTCATAATATATTATAGCCAGATAATATATTATAGCTGGATAATATATTATAGCTGGATAATGTATTTTAGCCGGATAATATATTATAGCCGGATAATATATTATAGCCGGATAATATATTATAGCCGGATAATATATTATAGCCGGATAATATATTATACTGGATAACATATTATAGCCGGATAAAATATTATAGCCGGATAATATATTATAGCCGGATAATATATTATAGCCGCATAATATATTATAGCTGGATAATATATTATAGCCAGATAATATATTATAGCCGGATAATATATTATAGCTGGATAATATATTATAGCCGGATAATATATTACAGCTGGATAATATATTACAGCCGGATAATATATTATAGCCAGATAATATATTATAGCTTGAAAATATATTATAGCCAGATAATATATTATAGCCGGATAATATATTATAGCCGGATAATATATTGTAGCCAGATAATATATTATACCTGGATAATATATTATACCTGGATAATATATTATACCTGGATAATATATTATACCTTGATAATATATTATAGCCGGATAATATATTATAGCCGGATAATATATTATACCTGGATAATATATTATAACTGGATAATATATTATAGCCGGATAATATGTTATAGCCGGATAATATATTATATCCGGATAATATATTATAGCCAGATAATATATTATAGCTGGATACTATATTATAGCCTCATAATATATTATAGCCAGATAATATATTATAGCTGGATAATATATTATAGCTGGATAATATATTATAGCCGGATAATATATTATACCTGGATAATATATTATAACTGGATAATATATTATAGCCGGATAATATGTTATAGCCGGATAATATATTATATCCGGATAATATGTTATAGCCAGATAATATATTATAGCTGGATACTATATTATAGCCTCATAATATATTATTGCCGGATAATATATTATAGCTGGATAATATATTATAGCTGGATAATATATTTTAGCTGGATAATGTATTATAGCCGGATAATATATTATAGCCGGATAATATATTATAGCTGGATAATATATTATACCTGGATAATATATTATAACTGGATAATATATTATAGCCGGATAATATGTTATAGCCGGATAATATATTATATCCGGATAATATATTATAGCCAGATAATATATTATAGCTGGATACTATATTATAGCCTCATAATATATTATAGCCAGATAATATATTATAGCTGGATAATATATTATAGCTGGATAATGTATTTTAGCCGGATAATATATTATAGCCGGATAATATATTATAGCCGGATAATATATTATAGCCGGATAATATATTATAGCCGGATAATATATTATACTGGATAACATATTATAGCCGGATAAAATATTATAGCCGGATAATATATTATAGCAGGATAATATATTATAGCCGCATAATATATTATAGCTGGATAATATATTATAGCCAGATAATATATTATAGCCGGATAATATATTATAGCTGGATAATATATTATAGCCGGATAATATATTATAGCTGGATAATATATTACAGCCGGATAATATATTATAGCCAGATAATATATTATAGCTTGAAAATATATTATAGCCAGATAATATATTATAGCCGGATAATATATTATAGCCGGATAATATATTGTAGCCGGATAATATATTATACCTGGATAATATATTATACCTGGATAATATATTATACCTGGATAATATATTATACCTTGATAATATATTATAGCCGGATAATATATTATAGCCGGATAATATATTATACCTGGATAATATATTATAACTGGATAATATATTATAGCCGGATAATATGTTATAGCCGGATAATATATTATATCCGGATAATATATTATAGCCAGATAATATATTATAGCTGGATACTATATTATAGCCTCATAATATATTATAGCCGGATAATATATTATAGCTGGATAATATATTATAGCTGGATAATATATTTTTGCTGGATAATATATTATAGCCGGATAATATATTATAGCCGGATAATATATTATAGCCGGATAATATATTATAGCCGGATAATATATTATACTGGATAACATATTATAGCTGGATAAAATATTATAGCCGGATAATATATTATAGCCGGATAATATATTATAGCCGCATAATATATTTTAGCTGGATAATATATTATAGCCAGATAATATATTATAGCCGGATAATATATTATAGCTGGATGATATATTATAGCCGGATAATATATTATAGCTGGATAATATATTATAGCCGGATAATATATTATAGCCAGATAATATATTATAGCTTGAAAATATATTATAGCCAGATAATATATTATAGCCGGATAATATATTATAGCCGGATAATATATTGTAGCCGGATAATATATTATACCTGGATAATATATTATACCTGGATGATATATTAAACCTGGATAATATATTATACCTGGATAATATATTATAGCCGGATAATATATTATACCAGGATAATATATTATACCTGGATAACATATTATACCTGGATAATATATTACACCTGGATAATATATTATAGCCGGATAATATATTATACCTGGATAATATATTATACCTGGATAATATATTATACCTGGATAATATATTATAGCCGGATACTATATTATACCTGGATAATACATTATACCTGGATAATATATTATACTTGGATAATATATTAAACCTGGATAATATATTATAGCCGGATAATATATTATACCTGGATAATATATTAAACCTGGATAATATATTATAGCCGGATAATATATTATACCTGGATAATATATTATTGCCGGATAATATATTATAGCTGGATAATATATTATAGCCGGAAAAGATATTATAGCCGGATAATATATTATACCTGGATAATATATTATACCTGGATAATATATTATACCTGGATAATATATTATAGCCAGATACTATATTATACCTGGATAATACATTATACCTGGATAATATATTATACCTGGATAATATATTAAACCTGGATAATATATTATAGCCGGATAATGTATTATACCTGGATAATATATTATAGCCGGATAATATATTATAGCCGGATAATATATTATACCTGGATAATATATTATACCTGGATAATATATTATAGCCAGATAATATATTATAGCCGGATAATATATTATAGCCGGATAATATATTATAGCCAGATAATATATTATACCTGGATAATATATTATACCTGGATAATATATTATAGCCGGATAATATATTATACCTGGATAATATATTATAGCTGGATAATATATTATAGCCGGATAATATATTATAGCCGGATAGTATATTATACCTGGATAATATATTATAACTGGATAATATATTATAGCCGGATAATATGTTATAGCCGGATAATATATTATAGCCGGATAATATATTATAGCCGGATAATATATTATACCTGGATAATATATTATACCTGAATAATATATTATAGCCGGATAATATATTATAGCCGGATAATATATTATAGCCGGATAATATATTATAGCCAGATAATATATTATACCTGGATAATACATTATACCTGGATAATATGTTATACCTGGATAATATATTATACCTGGATAATATATTATAGCCGGATAATATATTATACCTGGATAATATATTATAGCCGGATAATATATTATAGCCGGATAATATATTATACCTGGATAATATATTATACCTGGATAATATATTATAGCCAGATAATATATTATTGCCGGATAATATATTATAGCCGGATAATATATTATAGATAGATAATATATTATAGCCTGATAATATATTATAGCCGGATAATATATTATAGCCGGATAATATATTATAGCTGGATAATATATTATAGCCAGATAATATATTATAGCTGGATAATATATTATAGCTGCATAATATATTATAGCCTGATAATATATTATAGCCGGATAATATATATTTTTTTTATTATCACACTGGCCGATTCCCACCAAGACAGGGTGGCCCGAAAAAGAAAAACTTTCAACATCATTCACTCCATCACTGTCTTGCCAGAAGGGTGCTTTACACTACACTTTTTAAACTGCAACATTAACACCCCTCCTTCAGAGTGCAGGCACTGTACTTCCCATCTCCAGGACTCAAGTCCGGCCTGCTGGTTTCCCTGAACCCCTTCATAAATGTTACTTTGCTCACACTCCAACAGCACGTCAAGTATTAAAAACCATTTGTCTCCATTCACTCCTATCAAACACGCTCACGCATGCCTGCTGGAAGTCCAAGCCCCTCTCACACAAAACCTCCTTTACCCCTTCTCTCCAACCTTTCCTCGGCCGATCCCTACCCAGCCTTCCTTCCACTACAGACTGATACACTCTTGAAGTCATTCTGTTTTGCTCCATTCTCTCTACATGTCCGAACCACCTCAACAACCCTTCCTCAGCCCTCTGGACAACAGTTTTGGTAATCCCGCACCTCCTCCTAACTTCCAAACTACGAATTCTCTGCATTATATTCACACCACACATTGCCCTCAGACATGACATCTCCACTGCCTCCAGCCTTCTCCTCGCTGCAACATTCATCACCCATGCTTCACACCCATATAAGAGCGTTCGTAAAACTATACTCTCATACATTCCTCTCTTTGCCTCCAAGGACAAAGTTCTTTGTCTCCACAGACTCTTAAGTGCACCACTCACTCTTTTCCCCTCATCAATTCTATGATTCACCTCATCCTTCATAGACCCATCCGCTGACATGTCCACTCCCAAATATCTGAATACATTCACCTCCTCCATACTCTCTCCCTCCAATCTGATATTCAATCTTTCATCACCTAATCTTTTTGTTATCCTCAAAACCTTACTCTTTCCTGAATTAACTTTTAATTTTCTTCTTTTGCACACCCTACCAAATTCATCCACCAATCTCTGAAACTTCTCTTCAGAATCTCCCAAGAGCACAGTGTCATCAGCAAAGAGCAGCTGTGACAACTCCCACTTTGTGTGTGTTTCTTTACCTGGATAATATATTATAGCCGGATAATATATTATAGCCGGATAACATATTATAGCCGGATAATATATTATAGAAGGATAATATATTATAGCCGGATAATATATTATAGCAGAATAATATATTATAGCTGGATAATATATTATAGCCGGATAATATATTATAGCCAGAAAATATATTACAGCTGGATAATTTATTATAGCCGGATAATATATTATAACCGGATAATATATTATAGCCAGATAATATATTATAGCCGGATAATATATTATAGCTGGATAAAATATTATAGCCGGATAATATATTATAGCCGGATAATATATTATAGCCGGATAATATATTATACTGGATAACATATTATAACTGGATAATATATTATAGCAGCATAATATATTATAGCCGGATAATATATTATTGCCGCATAATATATTATAGCTGGATAATATATTATAGAGAGATAATATATTATAGCCGGATAATATATTATAGCTGGATAATATATTATAGCCGGATAATATATTATAGCCGGATAGTATATTATACCTGGATAATATATTATAACTGGATAATATATTATTGCCGGATAATATGTTATAGCCGGATAATATATTATAGCCGGATAATATATTATAGCCGGATAATATATTATACCTGGATAATATATTATACCTGGATAATATATTATAGCCGGATAATATATTATAGCCAGATAGTATATTATAGCCGGATAATATATTATAGCCAGATAATATATTATACCTGGATAATATATTATACCTGGATAATATATTATAGCCGGATAATATATTATACCTGGATAATATATTATACCTGGATAATATATTATAGCTGGATAATATATTATATCCGGATAATATATTATACTGGATAACATATTATAGCCGGATAAAATATTATAGCCGGATAATATATTATAGCCGGATAATATATTATAGCCGCATAATATATTATAGCTGGATAATATATTATAGCCAGATAATATATTATAGCCGGATAATATATTATAGCTGGATAATATATTATAGCCGGATAATATATTATAGCCAGATAATATATTATAGCTTGAAAATATATTATAGCCAGATAATATATTATAGCCGGATAATATATTATAGCCGGATAATATATTATAGCCAGATAATATATTATACCTGGATAATATATTATACCAGGATAATATATTATACCTGGATAATATATTACACCTGGATAATATATTATAGCCGGATAATATATTATACCTGGATAATATATTATAGCCGGATAAGATATTATAGCCGGATAATATATTATACCTGGATAATATATTATACCTGGATAATATATTATACCTGGATAATATATTATTGCCGGATACTATATTATACCTGGATAATACATTATACCTGGATAATATATTATACCTGGATAATATATTAAACCTGGATAATATATTATAGCTGGATAATATATTATACCTGGATAATATATTATAGCCGGATAATATATTATAGCCGGATAATATATTATACCTGGATAATATATTATACCTGGATAATATATTATAGCCAGATAATATATTATAGCCGGATAATATATTATACCTGGACAATATATTATAGCCGGATAATATATTATACCTGGATAATATATTATAGCTGGATAATATATTATAGCCGGATAATATATTATAGCCGGATAGTATATTATACCTGGATAATATATTATAACTGGATAATATATTATAGCCGGATAATATATTATAGCCGTATAATATATTATAGCCGGATAATATATTATAGCCAGATAATATATTATACCTGGATAATATATTATACCTGGATAATATATTATAGCTGGATAATATATTATACCTGGATAATATATTATACCTGGATAATATATTATTGCCGGATAATATATTATAGCCGGATAATATATTATAGCTGGATAATATATTATAGCCGGATAATATATTATAGCCGGATAATATATTATACCTGGATAATATATTATAACTGGATAATATATTATAGCCGGATAATATGTTATAGCCGGATAATATATTATATCCGGATAATATATTATAGTCAGATAATATATTATAGCTGGATACTATATTATAGCCTCATAATATATTATAGCCGGATAATATATTATAGCTGGATAATATATTATAGCTGGATAATATATTTTAGCCGGATAATGTATTATAGCCGGATAATATATTATAGCCGGATAATATATTATAGAAGGATAATATATTATACCTGGATAATATATTATAACTGGATAATATATTATAGCCGGATAATATGTTATAGCCGGATAATATATTATAGCCGGATAATATATTATAGCCGGATAATATATTATAGCCGGATAATATATTATAGCTGGATAATATATTATAGCCGGATAATATATTATACTGGATAACATATTATAGCCGGATAAAATATTATAGCCAGATAATATATTATAGCCGGATAATATATTATAGCCGCATAATATATTATAGCTGGATAATATATTATAGCCAGATAATATATTATAGCCAGATAATATATTATAGCTGGATGATATATTATAGCTGGATAATATATTATATCTGGATAATATATTATAGCTTGAAAATATATTATAGCCAGATAATATATTATAGCCGGATAATATATTATAGCCGGATAATATATTATAGCCGGATAATATATTATACCTGGATAATATATTATACCTGGATAATATATTATACCTGGATAATATATTATACCTGGATAATATATTATAGACGGATAATATATTATACCAGGATAATATATTATACCTGGATAATATATTATACCTGGATAATATATTACACCTGGATAATATATTATAGCCGGATAATATATTATACCTGGATAATATATTATAGCCGGATAAGATATTATAGCCGGATAATATATTATACCTGGATAATATATTATACCTGGATAATATATTATACCTGGATAATATATTATAGCCAGATACTATATTATACCTGGATAATACATTATACCTGGATAATATATTATACCTGGATAATATATTAAACCTGGATAATATATTATAGCCAGATAATATATTATACCTGGATAATATATTATAGCCGGATTATATATTATAGCCGGATAATATATTATACCTGGATAATATATTATACCTGGATAATATATTACAGCCAGATAATATATTATAGCCAGATAATATATTATACCTGGATAATATATTATACCTGGATAATATATTATAGCCGGATAATATATTATACCTGAATAATATATTATAGCTGGATAATATATTATAGCCGGATAATATATTATAGCCGGATAATATATTATACCTGGATAATATATTATAACTGGATAATATATTATAGCCGGATAATATGTTATAGCAGGATAATATATTATAGCCGGATAATATATTATAGCCAGATAATATATTATACCTGGATAATATATTATACCTGGATAATATATTATAGCCGGATAATATATTATAGCCAGATAATATATTATAGCCGGATAATATATTATAGCCAGATAATATATTATACCTGGATAATACATTATACCTGGATAATATGTTATACCTGGATAATATATTATACCTGGATAATATATTATAGCCGGATAATATATTATACCTGGATAATATATTATAGCCGGATAATATATTATAGCTGGATAATATATTATACCTGGATAATATATTATACTTGGATAATATATTATAGCCAGATAATATATTATAGCCGGATAATATATTATAGCCGGATAATATATTATAGCCAGATAATATATTATAGCCTGATAATATATTATAGCCGGATAATATATTATAGCCGGATAATATATTATAGCTGGATAATATATTATAGCTGCATAATATATTATAGCCTGATAATATATTATAGCCGGATAATATATATTTTTTTTTATTATCACACTGGCCGATTCCCACCAAGACAGGGTGGCCCGAAAAAGAAAAACTTTCAACATCATTCACTCCATCACTGTCTTGCCAGAAGGGTGCTTTACACTACACTTTTTAAACTGCAACATTAACACCCCTCCTTCAGAGTGCAGGCACTGTACTTCCCATCTCCAGGACTCAAGTCCGGCCTGCTGGTTTCCCTGAACCCATTCATAAATGTTACTTTGCTCACACTCCAACAGCACGTCAAGTATTAAAAACCATTTGTCTCTATTCACTCCTATCAAACACGCTCACGCATGCCTGCTGGAAGTCCAAGCCCCTCTCACACAAAACCTCCTTTACCCCTTCTCTCCAACCTTTCCTCGGCCGACCCCTACCCAGCCTTCCTTCCACTACAGACTGATACACTCTTGAAGTCATTCTGTTTTGCTCCATTCTCTCTACATGTCCGAACCACCTCAACAACCCTTCCTCAGCCCTCTGGACAACAGTTTTGGTAATCCCGCACCTCCTCCTAACTTCCAAACTACGAATTCTCTGCATTATATTCACACCACACATTGCCCTCAGACATGACATCTCCACTGCCTCCAGCCTTCTCCTCGCTGCAACATTCATCACCCATGCTTCACACCCATATAAGAGCGTTCATAAAACTATACTCTCATACATTCCTCTCTTTGCCTCCAAGGACAAAGTTCTTTGTCTCCACAGACTCTTAAGTGCACCACTCACTCTTTTCCCCTCATCAATTCTATGATTCACCTCATCCTTCATAGACCCATCCGCTGACACGTCCACTCCCAAATATCTGAATACATTCACCTCCTCCATACTCTCTCCCTCCAATCTGAAATTCAATCTTTCATCACCTAATCTTTTTGTTATCCTCAAAACCTTACTCTTTCCTGAATTAACTTTTAATTTTCTTCTTTTGCACACCCTACCAAATTCATCCACCAATCTCTGAAACTTCTCTTCAGAATCTCCCAAGAGCACAGTGTCATCAGCAAAGAGCAGCTGTGACAACTCCCACTTTGTGTGTTTCTTTACCTGGATAATATATTATAGCCGGATAATATATTATAGCCGGATAACATATTATAGCCGGATAATATATTATAGAAGGATAATATATTATAGCCGGATAATATATTATAGCAGAATAATATATTATAGCTGGATAATATATTATAGCCGGATAATATATTATAGCCGGAAAATATATTACAGCTGGATAATTTATTATAGCCGGATAATATATTATAACCGGATAATATATTATAGCCAGATAATATATTATAGCCGGATAATATATTATAGCTGGATAAAATATTATAGCCGGATAATATATTATAGCCGGATAATATATTATAGCCGGATAATATATTATACTGGATAACATATTATAACTGGATAATATATTATAGCAGCATTATATATTATAGCCGGATAATATATTATTGCCGCATAATATATTATAGCTGGATAATATATTATAGAGAGATAATATATTATAGCTGGATAATATATTATAGCTGGATAATATATTATAGCCGGATAATATATTATAGCTGGATAATATATTATAGCCGGATAATATATTATAGCCAGATAATATATTATAGCTTGAAAATATATTATAGACAGATAATATATTATAGCCGGATAATATATTATAGCCTGATAATATATTATAGCCGGATAATATATTATACCTGGATAATATATTATACCTGGATAATATATTATACCTGGATAATATATTATACCTGGATAATATATAATAGCTGGATAATATATTATACCAGGATAATATATTATACCTGGATAATATATTATACCTGGATAATATATTACACCTGGAAAATATATTATAGCCGGATAAGACATTATAGCCGGATAATATATTATACCTGGATAATATATTATACCTGGATAATATATTATACCTGGATAATATATTATAGCCGGATACTATATTATACCTGGATAATACATTATACCTGGATAATATATTATACCTGGATAATATATTAAACCTGGATAATATATTATAGCCAGATAATATATTATACCTGGATAATATATTATAGCCGGATAATATATTATACCTGGAAAATATATTATAGCCGGATAAGACATTATAGCCGGATAATATATTATACCTGGATAATATATTATACCTGGATAATATATTATACCTGGATAATATATTATAGCCGGATACTATATTATACCTGGATAATACATTATACCTGGATAATATATTATACCTGGATAATATATTAAACCTGGATAATATATTATAGCCAGATAATATATTATACCTGGATAATATATTATACCTGGATAATATATTATACCTGGATAATATATTATAGCCGGATACTATATTATACCTGGATAATACATTATACCTGGATAATATATTATACCTGGATAATATATTAAACCTGGATAATATATTATAGCCAGATAATATATTATACCTGGATAATATATTATAGCTGGATAATATATTATAGCCAGATAATATATTATACCTGGATAATATATTATACCTGGATAATATATTATAGCCAGATAATATATTATAGCCGGATAATATATTATAGCCGGATAATATATGATAGCCAGATAATATATCATACCTGGATAATATATTATACCTGGATAATATATTATAGCTGGATAATATATTATACCTGGATAATATATTATAGCTGGATAATATATTATAGCCGGACAATATATTATAGCCAGATAGTATATTATACCTGGATAATATATTATAACTGGATAAAATATTATAGCCGGATAATATGTTATAGCCGGATAATATATTATAGCCGGATTATATATTATAGCCGGATAATATATTATACCTGGATAATATATTATACCTGGATAATATATTATAGCCGGAAAATATATTATAGCCGGATAATATATTATAGCCGGATAATATATTATAGCCAGATAATATATTATACCTGGATAATATATTATACCTGGATAATATATTATAGCCCACCTTGATCTTACCTAGACCACCTTTATCTTACCTAGACCACCTTGATCTTACCTAGACCACCTTGATCTTACCTAGACCCCCTTGATCTTACCTAGACCCCCTTGATCTTACCTAGACACCCTTGATCTTACCTAGACCACCTTGATCTTACATAGACCCCCTTGAACTTACCTAGACCCCCTTGATCTTACCTAGACCCCTTGATCTTACCTAGACCACCTTGATCTTACCTAGACCCCCTTGAGCTTACCTAGACCACCTTGATCTTACCTAGACCACCTTGATCTTACCTAGACCACCTTGATCTTACCTAGACCACCTTGATCTTACCTAGACCACCTTGATCTTTCCTAGACCCCATTGATCTTACCTAGACCCCCTTGATCTTACCTAGACCACCTTGATCTTACCTACACCCCCTGGATCTTACCTAGACCCCCTTGATCTCACCTAGACCACTTTGATCTTACCTAGACCACCTTGATGTTACCTATACCACCTTGATCTTACCTAGACCATCTTGATCTTACCTAGACCACCTTGATCTTACCTAGACCACCTTGATCTTACCTAGATTACCTTGATCTTACCTAGACCACCTTGATCTTACCTAGACACCCTTGATCTTACCTAGACCACCTTGATCTTACCTAGACCACCTTGATCTTACCTAGACCACCTTGATCTTACCTAGACCACCATGATCTTACCTAGACCACCTTGATCTTACCTAGACCACCTTGATCTTACCTAGACCACCTTGATCTTACCTAGACCACCTTGATCTTACCTAGACCCCCTTGATCTTACCTAGACCACCTTGATCTTACCTAGACCACCTTGATCTTACCTAGACCACCTTGATCTTACCTAGACCCCCTTGATCTTACCTAGACCCCCTTGATCTTACCTAGACCACCTTGATCTTACCTAGACCCCCTTGATCTTACCTAGACCTCCTTGATCTTACCTAGACCACCTTGATCTTACCTAGACCACCTTGATCTTACCTAGACCCCTTTGATCTTACCTAGACCCCTTGATCTTACCTAGACCCCTTGATCTTACCTAGACCCCCTTGATCTTACCTAGACCACCTTGATCTTACCTAGACCACCTTGATCTTACCTAGACCACCTTGATCTTACCTAGACCACCTTGATCTTACCTAGACCCCTTGATCTTACCTAGACCACCTTGATCTTACCTAGACCCCCTTGATCTTACCTAGACCACCTTGATCTTACCTAGACCAAGTTCATCTTACCTAGACCACCTTGATCTTACCTAGACCACCTTGATCTTACCTAGACCACCTTGATCTTACCTAGACCACCTTGATCTTACCTAGACCCTCCTTGATCTTACCTAGACCCCCTTGATCTTACCTAGACCCCCTTGATCTTACCTAGACCCCCTTGATCTTACCTAGACCACCTTGATCTTACCTAGACCACCTTGATCTTACCTAGACCACCTTGATCTTACCTAGACCACCTTGATCTTACCTAGACCACCTTGATCTTACCTAGACCACCTTGATCTTACCTAGACCACCTTGATCTTACCTAGACCACCTTGATCTTACCTAGACCCTCCTTGATCTTAGCTAGACCCCCTTGATCTTACCTAGACCCCCTTGATCTTACCTAGACCCCTTGATCTTACCTAGACCACCTTGATCTTACCTAGACCACCTTGATCTTACCTAGACCACCTTGATCTTACCTAGACCACCTTGATCTTACCTAGACCACCTTGATCTTACCTAGACCACCTTGATCTTACCTAGACCCTTTGATCTTACCTAGACCACCTTGATCTTACCTAGACCCCTTGATCTTACCTAGACCACCTTGATCTTACCTAGACCACCTTGATCTTACCTAGACCACCTTGATCTTACCTAGACCCCTTGATCTTACCTAGACCACCTTGATCTTACCTAGACCACCTTGATCTTACTAGACCACCTTGAACTTACCTAGACTACCTTGATCTTACCTTGACCACCTTACCTCGATCTTACCTAGACCACCTTGATCTTACCTAGACCCCTTGATCTTACCTAGACCATCTTGATCTTACCTAGACCACCTTGATCTTACCTATACCCCTTGATCTTACCTAGACCACCTTGATCTTACCTAGACCACCTTGATCTTACCTAGACCACCTTGATCTTACCTAGACCCCTTGATCTTACCTAGACCACCTTGATCTTACCTAGACCACCTTGATCTTACCTAGACCACCTTGATCTTACCTAGACCCCTTGATCTTACCTAGACCCCCTTGATCTTACCTAGACCCCTTGATCTTACCTAGACCCCTTGATCTTACCTAGACCCCCTTGATCTTACCTAGACCACCTTGATCTTACCTAGACCCCTTGATCTTACCTAGACCCCTTGATCTTACCTAGACCCCTTTGATCTTACCTAGACCCTCTTGATCTTACCTAGACCCCTTGATCTTACCTAGACCACCTTGATCTTACCTAGACCCCTTGATCTTACCTAGACCACCTTGATCTTACCTAGACCCCTTGATCTTACCTAGACCCCTTGATCGATCTTACCTAGACTACCTTGATCTTACCTAGACCCCTTGATCTTACCTAGACCTCCTCGATCTTACCTAGACCACCTTGATCTTACCTAGACCTTTTGATCTTACCTAGACCACCTTGATCTTACCTAGACCCCTTGATCTTACCTAGACCCCTTGATCTTACCTAGACCACCTTGATCTTACCTAGACCCCTTGATCTTACCTAGACCACCTTGATCTTACCTAGACCCCTTGATCTTACCTAGACCACCTTGATCTTACCTAGACCACCTTGATCTTACCTAGACCACCTTGATCTTACCTAGACCCCTTGATCTTACCTAGACCCCTTGATCTTACCTAGACCCCTTGATCTTACCTAGACCCCTTGATCTTACCTAGACCCCCTTGATCTTACCTAGACCACCTTGATCTTACCTAGACCCCTTGATCTTACCTAGACCCCTTGATCTTACCTAGACCCCCTTGATCTTACCTAGACCCCTTGATCTTACCTAGACCCCTTGATCTTACCTAGACCCCTTGATCTTACCTAGACCCCTTGATCTTACCTAGACCCCCTTGATCTTACCTAGACCCCTTGATCTTACCTAGAACCCCTTGATCTTACCTAGACCACCTTGATCTTACCTAGACCCCTTGATCTTACCTAGACCCCTTGATCTTACCTAGACCCCTTGATCTTACCTAGACCCCTTGATCTTACCTAGACCCCTTGATCTTACCTAGACCCCTTGATCTTACCTAGACCACCTTGATCTTACCTAGACCACCTTGATCTTACCTAGACCACCTTGATCTTACCTAGACCTCCTTGATCTTACCTAGACTTTGATCTTACCTAGATCTTATCTTACCTAGACCCCTTGATCTTACCTAGACCCCCTTGATCTTACCTAGACCCCTTGATCTTACCTAGACCACCTTGATCTTACCTAGACCACCTTGATCTTACCTAGACCACCTTGATCTTACCTAGACCACCTTGATCTTACCTAGACCACCTTGATCTTACCTAGACCACTTACCTAGACCACCTTGATCTTACCTAGACCCCTTGATCTTACCTAGACCACCTTGATCTTACCTAGACTACCTTGATCTTACCTAGACCACCTTGATCTTACCTAGACCACCTTGATCTTACCTAGACCACCTTGATTTTACCTAGACCACCTTGATCTTACCTAGACCACCTTGATCTTACCTAGACCACCTTGATCTTACCTAGACCCCTTGATCTTACCTAGACCACCTTGATCTTACCTAGACCACCTTGATTACTTACCTAGACCACCTTGATCTTACCTAGACCTAGACCACCTTGATGTTACCTAGACCACCTTGATCTTACCTAGACCACCTTGATCTTACCTAGACCCCTTGATCTTACCTAGACCCCTTGATCTTACCTAGACCACCTTGATCTTACCTAGACCACCTTGATCTTACCTAGACCACCTTGATCTTACCTAGACCACCTTGATCTTACCTAGACCACCTTGATCTTACCTAGACCCCTTGATCTTACCTAGACCCCTTGATCTTACCTAGACCCCTTGATCTTACCTAGACCCCTTGATCTTACCTAGACCCCTTGATCTTACCTAGACCCCCTTTATCTTACCTAGACCCCTTGATCTTACCTAGACCCCTTGATCTTACCAAAACCCCTTGATCTTACCTAGACCAATTGATCTTACCTAGACCCTCTTGATCTTACCTAGACCCCTTGATCTTACCTAGACCCCCTTGATCTTACCTAGACCCCTTGATCTTACCTAGACCCCTTAGATCTTACCTAGACCCCTTGATCTTACCTAGACCCCTTGATCTTACCTAGATCCCTTGATCTTACCTAGACCCCTTGATCTTACCTAGACCCATTGATCTTACCTTGATCTTACCTAGACCCCCTTGATCTTACCTAGACCCTCTTGATCTTACCTAGACCCCTTGATCTTACCTAGATCCCTTGATCTTACCAAGACCCCTTGATCTTACCTGGACCCCTTGATCTTACCTAGACCCCCTTGATCTTACCTAGGTCCCTTGATCTTACCTAGACCACCTTGAGCTTACCTAGACCCCCTTGATCTTAGCTAGACCCCTTGATCTTACCTAGACCCCTTGATCTTACCTAGACCCTAGACCACCTTGATCTTACCTAGACCCCTTGATCTTACCTAGACCTTCTTGATCTTACCTAGACCACCTTGATCTTACCTATACCCCTTGATCTTACCTAGACCACCTTGATCTTACCTAGACCACCTTGATCTTACCTAGAATCCTTGATCTTACCTAGACCACCTTGATCTTACCTAGACCACCTTGATCTTACCTAGACCACCTTGATCTTACCTAGACCACCTTGATCTTACCTAGACCCCTTGATCTTACCTAGACCACCTTGATCTTACCTAGACCACCTTGATCTTACCTAGACCCCTTGATCTTACCTAGACCACCTTGATCTTACCTAGACCACCTTGATCTTACCTAGACCACCTTGATCTTACCTAGACCACCTTGATCTTACCTAGACCACCTTGATCTTACCTAGACCACCTTGATCTTACCTAGACCACCTTGATCTTACCTAGACCCCTTGATCTTACCTAGACCACCTTGATCTTACCTAGACCACCTTGATCTTACCTAGACCCTCTTGATCTTAACTAGACCCCTTGATCTTACCTAGACCACCTTGATCTTACCTATACCACCTTGATCTTACCTAGACCCCTTGACCTTACCTAGACCCCCTTGATCTTACCTAGACCACCTAGACCACTTTGATCTTACCTAGACCACCTTGATCTTACCTAGACCACCTTGATGTTACCTAGACCACCTTGATCTTACCTAGACCACCTTGATCTTACCTAGACCCCCTTGATCTTACCTAGACCCCTTGATCTTACCTAGACCACCTTGATCTTACCTAGACCCCCTTGATCTTACCTAGACCCCTTGATCTTACCTAGACCCCTTGATCTTACCTAGACCCCTTGATCTTACCTAGACCCCTTAGATCTTACCTAGACCCCTTGATCCTTGATCTTACCTAGACCCCTTGATCTTACCTAGACCCCTTGATCTTACCTAGACCCCCTTGATCTTACCTAGACCCCTTGATCTTACCTAGACCCCCTTGATCTTACCTAGACCCCTTGATCTTACCTAGACCCCTTGATCTTACCTAGACCCCTTGATCTTACCTAGGCTCCCCTTGATCTTACCTAGATTCCCCTTGAGCTTACCTAGAACCCTTGATCTTACCTAGAACCCTTGATCTTACCTAGACCCCTTGATCTTACCTAGACCTTGATCTTACCTAGACCCCTTGATCTTACCTAGACCCCCTTGATCTTACCTAGACCCCTTGATCTTACCTAGACCCCTTGATCTTACCTAGACCCCTTGATCTTACCTAGACCACCTTGATCTTACCTAGACCACCTTGATCTTACCTAGACCACCTTGATCTTACCTAGACCCCTTGATCTTACCTAGACTCCCTTGATCTTACCTATACCCCTTGATCTTACCTAGACCCCTTGATCTTACCTAGACCCCTTGATCTTACCTAGACCCCCTAGATCTTACCTAGACCCCTTGATCTTACCTAGACCCCCTTGATCTTACCTAGACCACCTTGATCTTACCTATACCCCTTGATCTTACCTAGACCACCTTGATCTTACCTAGACCCCTTGATCTTACCTAGGCCCCTTGATCTTACCTAGACCACCTTGATCTTACCTAGACCCCTTGATCTTACCTAGTCCCCTTGATCTTACCTAGACCACCTTGATCTTACCTAGACCACCTTGATCTTACCTAGACCCCTTGATCTTACCTAGACCCCTTGATCTTACCTAGACCCCTTGATCTTACCTAGACCACCTTGATCTTACCTAGACCACCTTGATCTTACCTAGACCACCTTGATCTTACCTAGACCCCTTGATCTTACCTAGACCACCTTGATCTTACCTAGACCACCTTGATCTTACCTAGACCACCTTGATGTTACCTAGACCACCTTGATCTTACCTAGACCACCTTGATCTTACCTAGACCACCTTGATCTTACCTAGACCACCTTGATCTTACCTAGACCACCTTGATCTTACCTAGACCACCTTGATCTTACCTAGACCACCTTGATCTTACCTAGACCACCTTGATCTTACCTAGACCACCTTGATCTTACCTAGACCACCTTGATCTTACCTAGACCACCTTGATCTTACCTAGACCACCTTGATCTTACCTAGACCACCTTGATGTTACCTAGACCACCTTGATCTTACCTAGACCACCTTGATCTTACCTAGACCCCTTGATCTTAACTAGACCCCTTGATCTTACCTAGACCACCTTGATCTTACCTAGACCCCTTGATCTTACCTAGACCCCCTTACCTAGACCTTACCTAGACCACCTTGATCTTACCTAGACCATCTTACCTTGATCTTACCTAGACCACCTTGATCTTACCTAGACCCCCTTGATCTTACCTAGACCCCCTTGATCTTACCTAGACCCCCTTGATCTTACCTAGACCCCTTGATCTTACCTAGACCCCTTGATCTTACCTAGACCCCTTGATCTTACCTAGACCCCTTGATCTTACCTAGACCCCTTGATCTTACCTAGACCCCCTTGATCTTACCTAGACCCCTTGATCTTACCTAGACCCCTTGATCTTACCTAGACCCCCTTGATCTTACCTAGACCCCTTGATCTTACCTAGACCCCTTGATCTTACCTAGACCCCCTTGATCTTACCTAGACCCCTTGATCTTACCTAGACCCCTTGATCTTACCTAGACCCCTTGATCTTACCTAGACCCCCTGATCTTACCTAGACCACCTTTATCTTACCTAGACCCCTTGATCTTACCTAGACCCCTTTATCTTACCTAGACCCCTTGATCTTACCTAGACCCCTTGATCTTACCTAGACCACCTTGATCTTACCTAGACCACCTTGATCTTACCTAGACCCCTTGATCTTACCTAGACCCCTTGATCTTACCTAGACCCCTTGATCTTACCTAGATCCCTTGATCTTACCTAGACCCCTTGATCTTACCTAGATCCCTTGATCTTACCTAGACCCCATGATCTTACCTAGACCCCTTGATCTTACCTAGACCCCTTGATCTTACCTAGACCCCTTGATCTTACCTAGACCACCTTGATCTTACCTAGACTACCTTGATCTTACCTAGACCACCCTAGACCACCTTGATCTTACCTAGACCACCTTGATCTTACCTAGACCCCTTGATCTTACCTAGACCCCTTGATCTTACCTAGACCACCTTGATCTTACCTAGACCACCTTGATCTTACCTAGACCACCTTGATCTTACCTAGACCACCTTGATCTTACCTAGACCACCTTGATCTTACCTAGACCCCTTGATCTTACCTAGACCTCCTCGATCTTACCTAGACCACCTTGATCTTACCTAGACCCCTTGATCTTACCTAGACCATCTTGATCTTACCTAGACCACCTTGATCTTACATAGACCACCTTGATCTTACCTAGACCACCTTGATCTTACCTATACCCCTTGATCTTACCTAGACCACCTTGATCTTACCTAGACCACCTTGATCTTACCTAGACCACCTTGATCTTACCTAGACCACCTTGATCTTACCTAGACCACCTTGATCTTACCTAGACCACCTTGATCTTACCTAGACCACCTTGATCTTACCTAGACCCCTTGATCTTACCTAGACCACCTTGATCTTACCTAGACCACCTTGATCTTACCTAGACCACCTTGATCTTACCTAGACCACCTTGATCTTACCTAGACCACCTTGATCTTACCTAGACCCCTTGATCTTACCTAGACCACCTTGATCTTACCTAGACCACCTTGATCTTACCTAGACCCCTTGATCTTACCTAGACCTCCTCGATCTTACCTAGACCACCTTGATCTTACCTAGACCCCTTGATCTTACCTAGACCACCTTGATCTTACCTAGACCCCTTGATCTTACCTAGACCACCTTGATCTTACCTAGACCACCTTGATCTTACCTAGACCCCTTGATCTTACCTAGACCCCTTGATCTTACCTAGACCCCTTGATCTTACCTAGACCCCCTTGATCTTACCTAGACCCCTTGATCTTACCTAGACCCCCTTGATCTTACCTAGACCCCTTGATCTTACCTAGACCCCTTGATCTTACCTAGACCCCTTGATCTTACCTAGACCCCTTGATCTTACCTAGACCCCCTTGATCTTACCTAGACCCCTTGATTGATCTTACCTAGACCCCTTGATCTTACCTAGACCCCTTGATCTTACCTAGACCCCTTGATCTTACCTAGACCCCTTGATCTTACCTAGACCCCTGATCTTACCTAGACCCCTTGATCTTACCTAGACCCCTTGATCTTACCTAGATCCCCCCCTTGATCTTACGTAGACCCCTTGATCTTACCTAGACCCCTTGATCTTACCTAGACCGCCTTGATCTTACCAAGACCACCTTGATCTTACCTAGACCCCTTGATCTTACCTAGACCCCTTGATCTTACATTTACCCCTTGATCTTACCTAGACCCCTTGATCTTACCTAGACCACCTTGATCTTACCTAGACCCCTTGATCTTACCTAGACCACCTTGATCTTACCTAGACCCCTTGATCTTACCTAGACCACCTTGATCTTACCTAGACCCCTTGATCTTACCTAGACCCCTTCATCTTACCTAGACCCCTTGATCTTACCTAGACCCCTTGATCTTACCTAGACCACCTTGATCTTACCTAGACCACCTTGATCTTACCTAGACCCCCTTGATCTTACCTAGACCACCTTGATCTTACCTAGACCACCTTGATCTTACCTAGACCCCTTGATCTTACCTAGACCACCTTGATCTTACCTAGACCTTTTGATCTTACCTAGACCACCTTGATCTTACCTAGACCACCTTGATCTTACCTAGACCCCCTTGATCTTACCTAGACCACCTTGATCTTACCTAGACCCCTTGATCTTACCTAGACCTCCTCGATCTTACCTAGACCACCTTGATCTTACCTAGACCCCTTGATCTTACCTAGACCACCTTGATCTTACCTAGACCACCTTGATCTTACCTAGACCACCTTGATCTTACCTAGACCCCTTGATCTTACCTAGACCACCTTGATCTTACCTAGACCCCTTTGATCTTACCTAGACCACATTACTAGACCACCTTGATCTTACCTAGACCCCTTGATCTTACCTAGACCACCTTGATCTTACCTAGACCACCTTGATCTTACCTAGACCACCTTGATCTTACCTAGACCATCCCTGATCTTACCTAGACCACCTTGATCTTACCTAGACCTAGACCTACTTGATCTTACCTAGACCACCTTGATCTTACCTAGACCCCTTGATCTTACCTAGACCCCTTAGACCCCTTGATCTTACCTAGACCCCTTGATCTTACCTAGACCCCTTGATCTTCTTACCTAGACCCCTTGATCTTACCTAGACCCCTTGATCTTACCTAGACCCCTTGATCTTACCTTTGACCTTACCTATACCCCTTGATCTTACCTAGACCCCTTGATCTTACCTAGACCCCCTTGATCTTACCTAGACCCCTTGATCTTACCTAGACCCCTTGATCTTACCTAGACCCCTTGATCTTACCTAGACCCCTTGATCTTACCTAGACCCCCTTGATCTTACCTAGACCCCTTGATCTTACCTAGACCCCCTTGATCTTACCTAGACCACCTTGATCTTACCTAGACCCCCTTGATCTTACCTAGACCCCTTGATCTTACCTAGACCCCTTGATCTTACCTAGACCCCTTGATCTTACCTAGACCCCTTGATCTTACCTAGACCACCTTGATCTTACCTAGACCACCTGGATCTTACCTAGACTACCTTGATCTTACCTAGACCCCTTGATCTTACCTAGACCACCTTGATCTTACCTAGACTACCTTGATCTTACCTAGACCCCTTGATCTTACCTAGACCACCTTGATCTTTCGTAGACCCCTTGATCTTACCTAGACCACCTTGATCTTACCTAGACCCCTTGATCTTACCTAGACCACCTTGATCTTACCTAGACCACCTTGATCTTACCTAGACCCCCTTGATCTTACCTAGACCATCTTACCTAGACCACCTTGATCTTACCTAGACCACCTTGATCTTACCTAGACCACCTTGATCTTACCTAGACCCCTTGATCTTACCTAGACCCCTTGATCTTACCTAGACCACCTTGATCTTACCTAGACCACCTTGATCTTACCTAGACCACCTTGATCTTACCTAGACCACCTTGATCTTACCTAGACCACCTTGATCTTACCTAGACCACCTTGATCTTACCTAGACCACCTTGATCTTACCTAGACCTCCTTGATCTTACCTAGACCACCTTGATCTTACCTAGACCACCTTGATCTTACCTAGACCACCTTGATCTTACCTAGACCACCTTGATCTTACCTAGACCCCTTGATCTTACCTAGACCACCTTGATCTTACCTAGACCACCTTGATCTTACCTAGACCACCTTGATCTTACCTAGACCACCTTGATCTTACCTAGACCACCTTGATCTTACCTAGACCACCTTGATCTTACCTAGTCCACCTTGATCTTACCTAGACAACCTTGATCTTACCTAGACCACCTTGATTTTACCTAGACCACCTTGATCTTACCTAGACCACCTTGAACTTACCTAGACATCTTAACCTTACCTAGACCCCTTGATCTTACCTAGACTACCTTGATCTTACCTAGACCACCTTGATCTTACCTAGACCACCTTGATCTTACCTAGACCACCTTGAACTTACCTAGACCACCTTGATCTTACCTAGACTTCTTGATCTTACCTAGACCCCTTGATCTTACCTAGACCCCTTGATCTTACCTAGAGCCCTTGAACTTACCTAGACCCTTTAGATCTTACCTAGACCCCTTGATCTTACCTAGACCCCCTTGATCTTACCTAGACCCCTTGATCTTACCTAGACCCCTTGATCTTACCTAGACCCCTTGATCTTACCTAGACCCCCTTGATCTTACCTAGACCCCTTGATCTTACCTAGACCCCTTGATCTTACCTAGACCCCTTGATCTTACCTAGACCCCCTTGATCTTACCTAGACCCCTTGATCTTACCTAGACCCCTTGATCTTACCTAGACCCCTTGATCTTACCTAGACCCCCTTGATCTTACCTAGACCCCTTGATCTTACCTAGACCCCTTGATCTTACCTAGACCACCTTGATCTTACCTAGACCCGTTGATCTTACCTAGACCCCTTGATCTTACCTAGACCCCTTGATCTTACCTAGACCACCTTGATCTTACCTAGACCCCTTGATCTTAACTAGACCCCTTGATCTTACCTAGACCACCTTGATCTTACCTAGACCCCTTGATCTTACCTAGACCCCTTGATCTTACCTAGACCCCTTGATCTTACCTAGACCCCTTGATCTTACCTAGACCACCTTGATCTTACCTAGACCCCCTTGATCTTACCTAGACCCCTTGATCTTACCTAGACCACCTTGATCTTACCTAGACCACCTTGATCTTACCTAGACCCCCTTGATCTTACCTAGACCCCTTGATCTTACCTAGACCCCTTGATCTTACCTAGACCTCTTGATCTTACCTAGACCCCTTGATCTTACCTAGACCCCCTTGATCTTACCTAGACCCCTTGACCTTACCTAGACCCCTTGATCTTACCTAGACCACCTTGATCTTACCTAGACCACCTTGATCTTACCTAGACCACCTTGATCTTACCTAGACCACCTTGATCTTACCTAGACCACCTTGATCTTACCTAGACCACCTTGATCTTACCTAGACCACCTTGATCTTACCTAGACCCCTTGATCTTACCTAGACCACCTTGATCTTACCTAGACCACCTTGATCTTACCTAGACCACCTTGATCTTACCTAGACCACCTTGATCTTACCTAGACCCCTTGATCTTACCTAGACCACCTTGATCTTACCTAGACCACCTTGATCTTACCTAGACCACCTTGATCTTACCTAGACCACCTTGATCTTACCTAGACCACCTTGATCTTACCTAGACCACCTTGATCTTACCTAGACCACCTTGATCTTACCTAGACCACCTTGATCTTACCTAGACCACCTTGATCTTACCTAGACCACCTTGATCTTACCTAGACCCCCTTGATCTTACCTAGACCACCTTGATCTTACCTAGACCCCTTGATCTTACCTAGACCCCTTGATCTTACCTAGACCCCTTGATCTTACCTAGACCACCTTGATCTTACCTAGACCACCTTGATCTTACCTAGACCCCCTTGATCTTACCTAGACCACCTTGATCTTACCTAGACCCCTTGATCTTACCTAGACCCCTTGATCTTACCTAGACCCCCTTGATCTTACCTAGACCCTCTTGATCTTACCTAGACCCCTTGATCTTACCTAGACCCCTTGATCTTACCTAGACCCCTTGATCTTACCTAGACCCCTTGATCTTACCTAGACCCTTTTGATCTTACCTAGACCCCTTAGATCTTACCTAGACCCCTTGATCTTACCTATACCCCTTGATCTTACCTAGACCCCTTGATCTTACCTAGACCCCTTGATCTTACCTAGACCCCTTGATCTTACCTAGACCCCTTGATCTTACCTAGACCCCCTTGATCTTACCTAGACCCCTTGATCTTACCTAGACCCCTTGATCTTACCTAGACCCCTTGATCTTACCTAGACCCCTTGATCTTACCTAGACCCCTTGATCTTACCTAGACCCCCTAGACCCCTGATCTTACCTAGACCCCCTGATCTGACCTAGGCCCCTTGATCTTACCTAGACCACCTTGATCTTAATTAGACCCCTTGATCTTACCTAGTCCCCTTGATCTTACCTAGACCACCTTGATCTTACCTTGACCACCTTGATCTTACCTAGACCCCTTGATCTAACGTAGACCACCTTGATCTTACCTAGACCACCTTGATCTTACCTAGACCCTTTGATCTTACCTAGACCACCTTGATCTTACCTAGACCCCTTGATCTTCCCTAGACCACCTTGATCTTACCTAGACCCCCTTGATCTTACCTAGACCACCTTGAACTTACCTAGACTACCTTGATCTTACCTAGACCCCTTTATCTTACCTAGACCCCCTTGATCTTACCTAGACCACCTTGATCTTACCTAGACCACCTTGATCTTACCTAGACCACCTTGATCTTACCTAGACCACCTTGATCTTACCTAGACCCCTTGATCTTACCTAGACCACCTTGATCTTACCTAGACCACCTTGATCTTACCTAGACCACCTTGATCTTACCTAGACCCTCCTTGATCTTACCTAGACCACCTTGATCTTACCTAGACCCCTTGATCTTACCTAGACCACCTTGATCTTACCTAGACCACCTTGATCTTACCTAGACCCCTTGATCTTACCTAGACCACCTTGATCTTACCTAGACCACCTTGATCTTACCTAGACCACCTTGAAGTTACCTAGACCGCCTTGATCTTACCTAGACCACCTTGATCTTACCTAGACCACCTTGATCTTACCTACACCCCTTGATCTTACCTAGACCACCTTGATCTTACCTAGACCCCTTGATCTTACCTAGACCACCTTGTTCTTACCTAGACCATTTTGATCTTACCTAGACCACCTTGATCTTACCTAGACCACCTTGATCTTACCTAGACCACCTTGATCTTACCTAGACCACCTTGATCTTACCTAGACCACCTTGATCTTACCTAGACCCCTTGATCTTACCTAGACCCCTTGATCTTACCTAGACCCCTTGATCTTACCTAGACCCCTTGATCTTACCTAGACCCCTTGATCTTACCTAGACCCCTTGATCTTACCTAGACCACCTTGATCTTACCTAGACCCCCTTGATCTTACCTAGACCCCTTGATCTTACCTAGACCCCTTGATCTTACCTAGACCCCTTGATCTTACCTAGACCCCTTGATCTTACCTAGACCCCCTTGATCTTACCTAGACCTCTTGATCTTACCTAGACCCCTTGACCTTACCTAGACCCCTTGATCTTACCTAGACCCCTTGATCTTACCTAGACCCCTTTGAACTTACCTAGACCCCTTGATCTTACCTAGACCCCTTGATCTTACCTAGACCCCTTGATCTTACCTAGACCCCTTGATCTTACCTAGACCCCTTGAACTTACCTAGACCCCTTGATCTTACCTAGACCCCTTGATCTTACCTAGACCCCCTTGATCTTACCTAGACCCCTTGATCTTACCTAGACCCCTTGATCTTACCTAGACCCCTTGATCTTACCTAGACCCCTTGATCTTACCTAGACCCCCTTGATCTTACCTAGACCCCTTGATCTTACCTAGACCACCTTGATCTTACCTAGACCACCTTGATCTTACCTAGACCCTTTAATCTTACCTAGACCCCCTTGATCTTACCTAGACCCCTTGATCTTACCTAGACCCCTTGATCTTACCTAGACCCCTTGATCTTACCTAGACCCCTTTGATCTTACCTAGACCACCTTGATCTTACCTAGACCCCTTGATCTTACCTAGACCCCCTTGATCTTACCTAGACCCCTTGATCTTACCTAGACCCCTTGATCTTACCTAGACCACCTTGATCTTACCTTGACCCCTTGATCTTACCTAGACCATCTGGATGTTACCTAGACCCCCTTGATCTTACCTAGACCACCTTGATCTTACCTAGACCCCTTGATCTTACCTAGACCATCTTGATCTTACCTAGACCACCTTGATCTTACATAGACCACCTTGATCTTACCTAGACCACCTTGATCTTACCTAGACCCCTTGATCTTACCTAGACCACCTTGATCTTACCTAGACCACCTTGATCTTACCTAGACCACCTTGATCTTACCTAGACCCCTTGATCTTACCTAGACCCCTTGATCTTACCTAGACCACCTTGATCTTACCTAGACCACCTTGATCTTACCTAGACCCTCCTGGATCTTACCTAGACCACCTTGATCTTACCTAGACCCCTTGATCTTACCTAGACCACCTTGATCTTACCTAGACTACCTTGATCTTACCTAGACCCCTTGATCTTACCTAGACCACCTTGATCTTACCTAGACCACCTTGATCTTACCTAGACCACCTTGATCTTACCTAGACCACCTTGATCTTACCTAGACCACCTTGATCTTACCTAGACCACCTTGATCTTACCTAGACCCCTTGATCTTACCTAGACCACCATGATCTTACCTAGACCACCTTGATCTTACCTAGACCACCTTGATCTTACCTAGACCACCTTGATCTTACCTAGACCCCTTGATCTTACCTAGACCACCTTGATCTTACCTAGACCACCTTGATCTTACCTAGACCACCTTGATCTTACCTAGACCACCTTGATCTTACCTAGACCACCTTGATCTTACCTAGACCACCTTGATCTTACCTAGACCACCTTGATCTTACCTAGACCACCTTGACCTAGACTTACCTAGACCCCTTGATCTTACCTAGACCCCCTTGATCTTACCTAGACCCCCTTGATCTTACCTAGACCACCTTGATCTTACCTAGACCACCTTGATCTTACCTAGACCCCTTGATCTTACCTAGGCCCCTTGATCTTACCTAGACCACCTTGATCTTACCTAGACCCCTTGATCTTACCTAGACCCCTTGATCTTACCTAGACCCCCTTGATCTTACCTAGACCCTCTTGATCCTTGATCTTACCTAGACCCCTTGATCTTACCTAGACCCCCTTGATCTTACCTAGACCCCTTGATCTTACCTAGACCCCTTGATCTTACCTAGACCCCTTGATCTTACCTAGACCCCTTGATCTTACCTAGACCCCTTGATCTTACCTAGACCCCTTGATCTTACCTAGACCCCTTGATCTTACCTAGACCCCTTGATCTTACCTAGACCCCCTTGATCTTACCTAGACCCCTTGATCTTACCTAGACCCCTTGATCTTACCTAGACCCCTTGATCTTACCTAGACCCCTTGATCTTACCTAGACCCCTTGATCTTACCTAGATCCCTTGATCTTACCTAGACCCCTTGATCTTACCTAGACCCCTTGATCTTACCTAGACCCCTTGATCTTACCTAGACCACCTTGATCTTACCTAGACCCCTTGATCTTACCTAGACCACCTTGATCTTACCTAGACCCCATGATCTTACCTAGACCCCTTGATCTTACCTAGACCCCTTGATCTTACCTAGACCCCTTGATCTTACCTAGACCCCTTGATCTTACCTAGACCCCTTGATCTTACCTAGACCCCTTGATCTTACCTAGACCCCTTGATCTTACCTAGACCACCTTGATCTTACCTAGACCACCTTGATCTTACCTAGACCACCTTGATCTTACCTAGACCCCTTGATCTTACCTAGACCACCTTGATCTTACCTAGACCCCTTGATCTTACCTAGACCACCTTGATCTTACCTAGACCACCTTGATCTTACCTAGACCCCTTGATCTTACCTAGACCACCTTGATCTTACCTAGACCACCTTGATCTTACCTAGACCACCTTGATCTTACCTAGACCACCTTGATCTTACCTAGACCACCTTGATCTTACCTAGACCACCTTGATCTTACCTAGACCACCTTGATCTTACCTAGACCCCCTTGATCTTACCTAGACCACCTTGATCTTACCTAGACCCCTTGATCTTACCTAGACCTCCTCGATCTTACCTAGACCACCTTGATCTTACCTAGACCCCTTGATCTTACCTAGACCCCTTGATCTTACCTAGACCACCTTGATCTTACCTAGACCACCTTGATCTTACCTAGACCACCTTGATCTTACCTAGACCCCTTGATCTTACCTAGACCACCTTGATCTTACCTAGACCACCTTGATCTTACCTAGACCCCTTGATCTTACCTAGACCACCTTGATCTTACCTAGACTTCTTGATCTTACCTAGACCACCTTGATCATCCCTAAACCACCTTGATCTTACCTAGACCACCTTGATCCCTTGATCTTACCTAGACCACCTTGATCTTACCTAGACCCCTTGATCTTACCTAGACCACCTTGATCTTACCTAGACCCCTTGATCTTACCTAGACCACCTTGTTCTTACCTAGACCATTTTGAGCTTACCTAGACCACCTTGATCTTACCTAGACTACCTTGATCTTACCTAGACCACCTTGATCTTACCTAGACCACCTTGATCTTACCTAGACCCCTTGATCTTACCTAGGCCCCTTGATCTTACCTAGACCACCTTGATCTTACCTAGACCCCTTGATCTTACCTAGTCCCCTTGATCTTACCTAGACCACCTTGATCTTACCTAGACCACCTTGATCTTACCTAGACCACCTTGATCTTACCTAGACCCCTTGATCTTACCTAGACCCCTTGATCTTACCTAGACCCCCTTGATCTTACCTAGACCCCTTGATCTTACCTAGACCCCTTGATCTTACTTAGACCCCCTTGATCTTACCTAGACCCCCTTGATCTTACCTAGACCCCTTGATCTTACCTAGACCCCTTGATCTTACCTAGACCCCTTGATCTTACCTAGACCCCTTGATCTTACCTAGACCCCCTTGATCTTACCTAGACCCCTTGATCTTACCTAGACCCCCTTGATCTTACCTAGACCCCTTGATCTTACCTAGACCCCTTGATCTTACCTAGACCCCTTGATCTTACCTAGACCCCTTGATCTTACCTAGACCACCTTGATCTTACCTAGACCACCTTGATCTTACCAAGACCCTTTGATCTTACCTAGACCCCTTGATCTTACCTAGACCCCTTGATCTTACCTAGACCCCTTTATCTTACCTAGACCCCTTGATCTTACCTAGACCCCTTGATCTTACCTAGACCACCTTGATCTTACCTAGACCCCTTGACCTTACCAAGACCCCTTGATCTTACCTAGATCCCTTGATCTTACCTAGACCCCTTGATCTTACCTAGACCCCCTTGATCTTACCTAGACCACCTTGATCTTACCTAGACTACCTTGATCTTACCTAGACCCCTTGATCTTACCTAGACCACCTTGATCTTACCTAGACCACCTTGATCTTACCTAGACCCCTTGATCTTACCTAGACCCCTTGATCTTACCTAGACCACCTTGATCTTACCTAGACCACCTTGATCTTACCTAGACCACCTTGATCTTACCTAGACCCCTTGATCTTACCTAGACCACCTTGATCTTACCTAGACCACCTTGATCTTACCTAGACCCCTTGATCTTACCTAGACCACCTTGATCTTACCTAGACCACCTTGATCTTACCTAGACCACCTTGATCTTACCTAGACCACCTTGATCTTACCTAGACCACCTTTACCTAGACCACCTTGATCTTACCTAGACAACCTTGATCTTACCTAGACCACCTTGATCTTACCTAGACCACCTTGATCTTACCTAGACCACCTTGATCTTACCTAGACCACCTTGATCTTACCTAGACCACCTTGATCTTACCTAGACCACCTTGATCTTACCTAGACCACCTTGATCTTACCTAGACCACCTTGATCTTACCTAGACCACCTTGATCTTACCTAGACCACCTTGATCTTACCTAGACCACCTTGATCTTACCTAGACCACCTTGATCTTACCTAGACCCCTTGATCTTACCTAGACCCCCTTGATCTTACCTAGACCCCTTGATCTTACCTAGACCAACTTGATCTTACCTAGACCACCTTGATCTTACCTAGACCCCTTGATCTTACCTAGACCCCCTTGATCTTACCTAGACCCCTTGATCTTACCTAGACCCCTTGATCTTACCTAGACCCCTTGATCTTACCTAGACCCCTTGATCTTACCTAGACCCCTTGATCTTACCTAGACCCCTTGATCTTACCTAGACCCCTTGATCTTACCTAGACCCCTTGATCTTACCTAGACCCCTTGATCTTACCTAGACCCCTTGATCTTACCTAGACCCCCTGATCTTACCTAGACCCCTTGATCTTACCTAGACCCCTTGATCTTACCTAGACCCCTTGATCTTACCTAGACCCCTTGATCTTACCTAGACCCCTTGATCTTACCTAGACTTACCTAGACCTTGATCTTACCTAGACCCCTTGAACTTACCTAGACCACCTTGATCTTACCTAGACCACCTTGATCTTACCTAGACCACCTTGATCTTACCTAGACCTTTTGATCTTACCTAGACTACCTTGAACTTACCTAGACCCCCTTGATCTTACCTAGACCCCTTGATCTTACTTAGACCACCTTGATCTTACATAGAACCCATGATCTTGCCTTGACCACCTTGATCTTTATTAGACCCCTTGATCTTACTTAGACCACCTTGATCTTACCTAGACCCCCTTGATCTTACCTAGACCCCTTGATCTTACCTTGATCTTACCTAGACCACCTTGATCTTACCTAGACCACCCTGATCTTACCTAGATCCCTTGATCTTACCTAGACCACCTTGATCTTACCTAGACCACCTTGATCTTACCTAGACCTTTTGATCTTACCTAGACTACCTTGAACTTACCTAGACCCCCTTGATCTTACCTAGACCCCTTGATCTTACCTAGACCACCTTGATCTTACCTAGACCACCTTGATCTTACCTAGACCACCTTGATGTTACCTAGACCACCTTGATCTTACCTAGACCACCTTGATCTTACCTGATCTTACCTAGACCCCCTTGATCCTTGATCTTACCTAGACCACCTTGATCTTACCTAGACCCCCTTGATCTTACCTAGACCCCTTGATCTTACCTAGACCACCTTGATCTTACCTAGACCCCTTGATCTTACCTAGACCACCTTGATCTTACCTAGACCACCTGGATCTTACCTAGACTACCTTGATCTTACCTAGACCCCTTGATCTTACCTAGACCACCTTGATCTTACCTTGACCCCTTGATCTTACCTAGACCATCTGGATGTTACCTAGACCCCCTTGATCTTACCTAGACCACCTTGATCTTTCCTAGACCCCTTGATCTTACCTAGACCACCTTGATCTTACCTAGACTACCTTGATCTTACCTAGACCCCTTGATCTTACCTAGACCACCTTGATCTTACCTAGACCACCTTGATCTTACCTAGACCACCTTGATCTTACCTAGACCCCTTGATCTTACCTAGACCCCTTGACCTTACCTAGACCCCTTGATCTTACCTAGACCCCTTGATCTTACCTAGACCCCTTGATCGTACCTAGACCCCTTGATCTTACCTAGACCCCTTGATCTTACCTAGACCCCTTACCTAGACCCCTGACCCCTTGATCTTAGCTAGACCCCTTGATCTTACCTAGACCCCCTTGATCTTACCTAGACCCCCTTGTTCTTACCTAGACCCCTTGATCTTACCTAGACCCCTTTATCTTACCTAGACCCCTTGATCCTTGATCTTACCTAGACCCCTTGATCTTGACCTTACCTAGACCCCTTGATCTTACCTAGACCCTTACCTAGACCCCTTGATCTTACCTAGACCACCTTGATCTTACCTAGACCCTTTGATCTTACCCCCTTGATCTTACCTAGACCACCTGGATCTTACCTAGACTACCTTGATCTTACCTAGACACTTTGATCCTTGATCTTACCTAGACCCCTTGATCTTACCTAGACCCCTTGATCTTACCTAGACCACCTTGATCTTACCTAGACCACCTTGATCTTACCTAGACCACCTTGATCTTACCTAGACCCTTTGATCTTACCTAGACCACCTTGATCTTACCTAGACCCCTTGATCTTAACTAGACCCCTTGATCTTACCTAGACCACCTTGATCTTACCTAGACCACCTTGATCTTACCTAGACCACCTTGATCTTACCTAGACCCCTTGATCTTACCTAGACCACCTTGATCTTACCTAGACCACCTTGATCTTACCTAGACCACCTTGATCTTACCTAGACCACCTTGATCTTACCTAGACCCCTTGATCTTACCTAGACCACCTTGATCTTACCTAGACCACCTTGATCTTACCTAGACCACCTTGATCTTACCTAGACCACCTTGATCTTACCTAGACCACCTTGATCTTACCTAGACCCCTTGATCTTACCTAGACCACCTTGATCTTACCTAGACCACCTTGATCTTACCTAGACCACCTTGATCTTACCTAGACCACCTTGATCTTACCTAGACCCCTTGATCTTAACTAGAACCCTTGATCTTACCTAGACCACCTTGATCTTACCTAGACCACCTTGATCTTACCTTGACCACCTTGATCTTACCTAGCCCACCTTGATCTTACCTAGACTACCTTGATCTTACCTAGAACCCTTGATCTTACCTAGACCCCCTTTATCTTACCTAGACCCCTTGATCTTACCTAGACCCCTTGATCTTACCAAAACCCCTTGATCTTACCTAGACCAATTGATCTTACCTAGACCCTCTTGATCTTACCTAGACCCCTTGATCTTACCTAGACCCCTTGATCTTACCTAGACCCCTTGATCTTACCTAGACCCCTTGATCTTACCTAGACCCCTTGATCTTACCTAGACCCCCTTGATCTTACCTAGACCCCCTTGATCTTACCTAGACCCCTTGATCTTACCTAGACCCCTTGATCTTACCTAGACCCCTTGATCTTACCTAGACCCCTTGATCTTACCTAGACCCCTTGATCTTACCTAGACCCCTTGATCTTACCTAGACCCCTTGATCTTACCTAGACCACCTTGATCTTACCTAGACCACCTTGATCTTACCTAGACCACCTTGATCTTACCTAGACCCCTTGATCTTACCTAGACCCCTTGATCTTACCTAGACCACCTTGATCTTACCTAGACCACCTTGATCTTACCTAGACCACCTTGATCTTACCTAGACCACCTTGATCTTACCTAGACCCCTTGATCTTACCTAGAACCCTTGATCTTACCTAGACCCCTTGATCTTACCTAGACCACCTTGATCTTACCTAGACCACCTTGATCTTACCTAGACCCCTTGATCTTACCTAGACCACCTTGATCTTACCTAGACCACCTTGATCTTACCTAGACCACCTTGATCTTACCTAGACCACCTTGATCTTACCTAGACCCCTTGATCTTACCTAGACCACCTTGATCTTACCTAGACCACCTTGATCTTACCTAGACCCCTTGATCTTACCTAGACCACCTTGATCTTACCTAGACCACCTTGATCTTACCTAGACCACCTTGATCTTACCTAGACCACCTTGATCTTACCTAGACCACCTTGATCTTACCTAGACCACCTTGATCTTACCTAGACCACCTTGATCTTACCTAGACCACCTTGATCTTACCTAGACCACCTTGATCTTACCTAGACCCCCTTGATCTTACCTAGACCACCTTGATCTTACCTAGACCACCTTGATCTTACCTAGACCACCTTGATCTTACCTAGACCACCTTGATCTTACCTAGACCCCTTGATCTTACCTTGATCTTACCTAGACCACCTTGATCTTACCTAGACCACCTTGATCTTACCTAGACCACCTTGATCTTACCTAGACCACCTTGATCTTACCTAGATCCCTTGATCTTACCTAGACCCCCTTGATCTTACCTAGACCCCTTGATCTTACCTAGACCCCTTGATCTTACCTAGACCCCTTGATCTTACCTAGACCCTTTAGATCTTACCTAGACCCCTTGATCTTACCTAGACCCCCTTGATCTTACCTAGACCACCTTGATCTTACCTAGACCCCTTGATCTTACCTAGACCCCTTGATCTTACCTAGACCCCCTAGACCCCCTTGATCTTACCTAGACCACCTTGATCTTTCCTAGACCCCTTGATCTTACCTAGACCACCTTGATCTTACCTAGACTACCTTGATCTTACCTAGACCACCTTGATCTTACCTAGACCACCTTGATCTTACCTAGACCACCTTGATCTTACCTAGACCACCTTGATCTTACCTAGATCTTACCTAGACCCCTTTATCTTACCTAGACCCCTTGATCTTACCTAGACCTTTTGATCTTACCTAGACCCCTTGATCTTACCTAGACTACCTTGATCTTACCTAGACCCCTTGATCTTACCTAGACCACCTTGATCTTACCTAGACCACCTTGATCTTACCTAGACCACCTTGATCTTACCTAGACCACCTTGATCTTACCTAGACCCCTTGATCTTACCTAGACCCCTTGATCTTACCTAGACCCCTTGATCTTACCTAGACCCCTTGATCTTACCTAGACCCCTTGATCTTACCTAGACCCCCTTGATCTTACCTAGACCCCTTGATCTTACCTAGACCCCTTGATCTTACCTAGACCCCTTGATCTTACCTAGACCCCTTGATCTTACCTAGACCCCTTGATCTTACCTAGATCCCTTGATCTTACCTAGACCCCCTTGATCTTACCTAGACCCCTTGATCTTACCTAGACCCCTTGATCTTACCTAGACCCCTTGATCTTACCTAGACCCCTTGATCTTACCTAGACCCCTTGATCTTACCTAGACCCCCTTGATCTTACCTAGACCCCTTGATCTTACCTAGACCCCCTTGATCTTACCTAGACCACCTTGATCTTACCTAGACCCCTTTGATCTTACCTAGACCTTTTGATCTTACCTAGACCCCTTGACCTTACCTAGACCCCTTGATCTTACCTAGACCCCTTGATCTTACCTAGACCCCTTGATCTTACCTAGACCACCTGGATCTTACCTAGACTACCTTGATCTTACCTAGACCCCTTGATCTTACCTAGACCACCTGGATCTTACCTAGACTACCTTGATCTTACCTAGACCCCTTGATCTTACCTAGACCACCTTGATCTTACCTAGACCCCTTGATCTTTCCTAGACCACCTGGATGTTACCTAGACCCCCTTGATCTTACCTAGACCACCTTGATCTTACCTAGACCCCTTGATCTTACCTAGACCCCTTGATCTTACCTAGACCACCTTGATCTTACCTAGACCACCTTGATCTTACCTAGACCACCTTGATCTTACCTAGACATCCTTGATCTTACCTAGACCCCTTGATCTTACCTAGACCACCTTGATCTTACCTAGACCACGCACCTTCCAGTCTTACCTGGAGCCCTTGATCTTACTGGGCCCTTGATCTTTCCTGGGCATCTTGATCTTACCTAAAACCCGCCAGTCCTGGGCCCTTGATCTTACTGGGCCACGCCAGTCTTGCCACCTAGACCACCTTGATCTTGGCCCTTGGACCGCAGCCGGTGTTACCTGAATACCCGCCAGTCTTACCTAGACCACCTGATCTGCCCTGAGGCCATGATCTTACCTAGACCCACCTTGGGATCTTACCTATTACCCTTGATCTTACCTAGACCCTGATCTTATCCCTAGACCCCCGCCAGTGCCTAGACTTAGAATCCCTTGCCTGGGCCCTTGATGCACCACCAGGCCCTTGATTCTTACCTGAATACTTCCAGTCTTGCCTATGCCCTTGATGCACCTAGACGCCAGTCACACCTGGGCCCCCGCCAGTTCTTACCTTAGGACCTTCCTTGATCTTACCTGGGCCCCCTTGATCTTGGCCTTAGAATCCGCCAGTCTTGCAGGCCGCCCAGGGTCTTCCCCGGGCCTTGCCAGTCCTTACCTTGGGCCCTTGATTCTTGCCCTGGGTCGTTAGTGCCTGGAGCCACCTGAGCTTACCTGGGCCCTTGATCCTTGGCCAGACATAGTCTTACCTGAGCCACCGCCAGTCTTCTTGGGCCCTTGATCTTATCCTTGATATCTTGATCACCTAGACCGCCAGTCTTACCTGGGAGCACCTGGACCTTGCCTTAGAACCTACAAGCCAGTCTTTAGACTTGATCTTACCCTTAGACCACCTGGGATGTTACTTAAGAACTTACCTTTGATCTTACCTAGACTTGGGATCTTGCCCCCTTAGACCACCCTGATCTTGCCCTTCGGGCCTTGATTCTTACCTAAGACCCCCATCTTGATTGTTACCTGGGTTCCTCCCCTTGGTCTTTTTCAGACCACCTTGATCTTTCCCTGCCCCCTTGATCTTACCTAAGTTACCTTGGGATCTTACCTAGACTACGGCCAGTTCTTACCTAGACGCCAGTCTTACCTAGACCTTTTGATCATATAGACCACCGGCCAAGTCTTACCTGGGCCACCTTGAATCTTACCTAAGCCCCTTATCTTGCCTGATCTTACCTAGACCACCTTGCTCCTTACCTAGACCCACCTGATTCTTATAGACCCTTGGATCCTTACCTTGAATACGGGCCCGGTGGTCTTACCTGGGCCTTGATCTTACTTAGACCACCTTGTCTTACCTTGAGCCCTTGATCTTAGCTGCCTTCCTCCATCAACCTTGAGCCTTGATCTTGCCCAGACCACCGCCAGTCTTTTACCTAGAACCACATGATCTTACCTAGACTTGGTCCTTGCCTTATGCCTTGATCTTGCCCCCTTAGATTACGCCGGTCCTTACCTAAGATACCGCCTGATCTTACCTGACCACCGGTGATCTTACCTGATTACCTTGATTCTTACATTAGACCCACCTTGATCACCTGATTACGCCATGGAACCACCTTGGATCCTTACCTAGACCATAGCCAGGTCTTGGGCCTTGAGACCCCTTGGATCCTTACCTGGAGCCACCATTGATTACCACCCTTGGACCCGGTGATTCTTGCCTGAATATCTTACCTGGAGCCATTGGTCTTAGGGCCCTTGGTCCCCTTGAATCCTTACCTAGATTACCTTGATCTTTTTGCCTTGGAACCACCTTGATTCACCACCGGGTATCCTTGATCTTACCTGGAGGCCACCTAGATTCTTAACAATTGGGCCCACCAGTTCACCTTGCCTTAGACCTTGCAAGTTCTTTTCTGGACCACCTTCCAGTCCTTTAGACCCCTTGATCTTTACCTGGGAACCACCTTGGTTCTTCCTGGGCCACCGTTGGTCTTGCCACAGACCAGCCAGTCTTACCTAGGGACCACCTTTGATCTTGCCTCAGACCAGGGCCAGTCTTACCTAGACCATCTTGGGATCTTCCGTTGGAGGGCCCACGGGCCCAGTTCTTCCAAGACCCACCTTGATCCTTTGGGCCCTCCTTGATCTTGGCCCTTGGAACCATTGATCACCTGGGCCCCCTTACCCAGTCTTTTCCCCTGGGCCCCGGCCAGGTTCTTACCTGTTCCACCTGATTCCTTACCTGAACCCCTTCATTGGTCTTTTACCTGGGCCCTTCCTTGAATCTTGGCCTAGACCCCTTGAGTCTTACCTGGGCCCACGATCTTGCCTGATACCTTGATCTTGGGCCTGACTCCTTGATCTTGCCTGACCGTGTCTTACCTGGCCACCTGGATCTTACCTTAGTACTTGATCTTACCTGGAACAACCTTGATCTTACCTAGACCACCTTGATCCCACCTTGGGTTAGTCCTTGCCTAAGACCACCTTGATCTTACCAGAAGGCCATGATCTTTACCTGGAAGCCACCTTGATCTTACCTAGATTCAGTCCTTACCTGGGAACCCCCCTTGATCTTACCTGACCACCTTGATCTTACCTAGACCACCTTGATCTTACCTGGGATGACTTTGCCTCCCTTTGACCTTACTGATCTTGTAGTCCTTACCTGAACCACCTTGATCTTGCCGGGCCCTTGATCTTTTGCCTAGACCCCCTTGATCTGCCTGATCTTTGAACACCTTGATCTACCTGGAGCCACCTTCCAGTCTTACCTGACCGGCTTACCTTGACCTCGCCTGGGTACCTGATCCTTGACAACCTGAACCAGTGTCTTACCCCATGGGCCCTTGATCTTCCCTGGGGCAGCCAGTCTTGGGCCCCGCTTTGATCCTGGACCTGGGCCCCTTGATCTTACCTGAGCCCTTGACCTTACCGCCGGATCTTACCTGGAGCCACCTTGATCTTACCTGAGCCACATTGATCTTACCTGACCACCTTCCATCTTGCCTGGGATGGACCTTCCTTGGGTTGGGTCCACCTTGATTCAGTTGTTCCTAGACCACCTTGATCTTACCTAGACCACCTTGGATCTTACCTAACCAGCTGATCTTGCCTGGGCCGCCTTTGGTCTTGCCTGGGACCCGAGTCTTGCACCGCCGATCCTTGACCTGAGACCCTTGGTCTTACCTTGATCTTAGTCCTAGACTTGATCTTACCTAGCCCTTGATGTTACCTGAGCCACTGGATCTTACGTAGCCACCCCCTTGTCTTCCACCACCCGCCCGTCTTACCTGGGCCCTTGGTCTTTCCTAGATACCTTGATCTTACCTAGACCACCTTGATGTTACCTGGGCCGCCCGTCTTACCTAGACGCCAGTCTTACCTGGGCCCAATTGATCCTTTCCTGAACCACCCCCAGTTCTTTACCTTGATCTTGCCTGACCCTTGATCTTACCTAGTCACCTTGATCTTACCTGAGCCACCTTGATCTTACCTGGGCCACGCCCATACCTGGCCACCTTGATCTTTCCTAGACCCCTTGATCTTACCTGGACCCGCCAGTGTACCTGGACCATGATCTTACCTGGGCCCTTCCTTAGTCTTGCCTAGACCTGGACCTTGATGGGCTTGGACCTGGAGGGCCCTTGGATCTTACCTGGGACCCGCAGCCTTGGACCTTACTGGCCCTGCGGCCAGTCTTACCTAGGGACCCCCTTCGATCTTACCTGGGCCACCTTGATCTTACCTGGGCCCTTGATCTTGGCCTGGGCCCTTGATCTTACCCTAGGGCCCCTTGTCTTGCCTGGGCCCTTGATCCTTGACCTAGCCCCCTTGATCTTACCTGGCCACCTTGATCCTTACCTGCCCACTTGATCTTCCTTACCGGTCTTACCTGCCATGATCTTCACCTAGACCCTTGATCTTGCCTGGACCCTTGATCTTGCCTGGGCCGGTCTTACCCCTGCCCATGGTCTTGCCTTGGAGCCTAGTCTTACCTAGGCCCAGTCTTACCTGGGCCCTTGATCTTACCTGGACCGCCCAGTCTTCCTGGGAGGCCTACCCCCTTGCCCAGTCTTGCCTGAACCACCTTGATCTTACCTGGACCTGATCTTACCTGAGGCCTACTTGATCCTTACCTAGACCCCAGTCTTGCCTAGACCACTGATCTTCCTGGGACTTGGATCTTTACCTGGGCCTACCGGATCTTACCTGAATACCTTGTCTTACCTGACCTTGATCTTGCCTAGACCACGCCAGTCTTACTCCTGATGGTCTTACCTGAACCACCTTGATCTTTACCTGGGAAGCCCATTGATCTTACCTAGACCACCTTGATCTTACCCTGGAGCTACCTTGATCTTACCTGAACCCCTTGATCTTACCTGAATCAGCCAGTCTTACCTAGACCACCTTGTCTTACCTGACACCTTGATCTTGCCTGCCCATGATCTTACCTGGGAACCACCTTGATCTTACCTGGGCCACCTTGATCTTACCTAGACCACTTGATCTTACCTGGGCCACTGATCTTACCTAGACCCCCAGTCTTACCTTGACCCCCTTGATTAGCCTAGACCACCTTGGTCTTACCTGACCACCTTGATCTTACCTGGGCCCTGCCAGTCTTACTAGACCTCCTTGGTCTTACCTGAAGGTCCACCTTGATCTTACCTAGAATGCACCGAAGGTCTTGGCACCCCAGACCAGCAGTCTTACCTGAATACCTTGAATCTTACCTAGACCACCTTGTCTTACCTAGTTACATAGTTCTTACCTAGACCCCTTGATCTTACCTAGACCATCCTTCAGTCTTGCACCTAGACCACCTTGATCTTACCTAGACCACCTTGATCTTACCTAGACCCCATTCAGGGCCCCCTTGATCTTACCTGAACCACCCTTGATCTTGCCCCACCTAGACCACCTTGATTCTTACACCTAAGACCACCTTGATGTTACCTAGACCACCTTGATCTTACCTGACCCTACCTTGATCTTGCCTAGACCCACCTTGGGATCTTACCTTACATACATTGATCTTACCTAGACCACATGTGATCTTACCTGGGTTTCCCACCTTGATCTTACCTAGGCCCCACCTTGTTCTTAGGCCCCTTGCCATGAGGCTTACCTAGACACTTGCCAGGTCTTGGGCCCATAGACTGCAGCCATTCTTACCTAGACCACCTTGATCTTGCACCTGGACCGCCTTGATCTTGTTACTAGACTTGCAGTCTTACCTAAGGCCCCTTGATTCTTACCTAGACCACCTTGTCTTCCGTTAGGCCCTTGATCTTACCTAGTCCCCTTGATCTTAACCTAGACCACCTTGATCTTACCTGGGCCCACCTTCCAGTTCTCCTGGGCCCCCTTGGTCTTACCTAGGGCCTTGATCTTACCTGGAGCAGCAGCGCCTGCCCGCAGTTCTTGACCTGGGCATTGTCTTACCTTAGACCCTTCCCTTGATCTTACCTGAGCCCCTTGACACCTTGGGCCCTTGTCTTTCCTGGGCCCATCGCCCCAGTCTTACCTAGACCCCCTTGATCGTAGTTCTTGGGCCTGGACACCTAAGTCTTACCTGGGCCCTTGGTCTTACCTAAGACCCCATACAGTCCCTTGATCTTAGACCCTTGATCTTACCTGCTTGATCTTGACCTGGGCCCTTGGATTCTTACCTGGGCCCTTGATCTTACCTGGGACCCTTGATCTTACCTGCCCTTGATCTTGAATCCTTGACCTTGATCTTACCTAGACCCCCTTGATCTTACCTAGACCCACCTTGATCTTACCTAGACCCCTTGATCTTACCTAGACCCCTTGCTTGAGTCTTGGCCTAGACCTTGGCCTACCTTGATCATGATCTTGCCTGCCCTGAATTCTTACCTAGACCCCTTGATCTTACCTAGCCACCTTGTCTTGCCTTGGGCTTCTGCAGTCTTACTAGACCCATGATCTTACCTAGAACCCACTTGATCTTACCTAGACCTTGGCCTTGATCCTTGCCTGGGCCGCTTTGCCAGTCTTACCCTAGACCGCTTAGCCAGTCTTCCACCTGGGCCACCTTGATCTTGCCTTAGACAATCTTGGACCTTGCAGACCCCTTGATCTTATAGATACCTTGATCTTGGACCTAGACTACCTTGATCTTACCTAGACCCCTGATCTTACCTAGACCACCTTAGTCTTACCTTAGACCACCTTGATTCCTTACCTGAGCCTTACCTTGATCTTACTGGGCCATGTCTTGCCTGCCATGATGTACCTAGATACCTTGATCTTACCTTAGACCACCTTGATCTTACCTGGAGCCCTTGATCTTCCTTACCTAGACCCACCTAAGTCTTACTAGACCCACCTTGAGGGCTTACCTAGACCACGCCAGTCTTACCCTTGCCTACCGCCCAGGTCTGCCTTAGACCTTACCTTCCCAGTCACCCTTGACCCTTCCTCCTTGATCTTACCTGGTTCCACCTTGGATGATCTTGCCTGGAACCTTGATCTTACCTAGACCCCATCTTGATCTTACACCTGACCCCACCTTGATCTTACCTAGACCACCCTTGATCTTACCTAGACCACCTTGATTGTCTTACCTAGCCCCTTTGACCTTACCTAGACCCTTGATCTTACCTAGACCACCTTCCCAGTCTTACCTAGACCCACCTTGATCTTAGACCACCTTGATCTTGCCTAGACCACCTTGATCTTACCTAGACACCTTGATCTTACCTAGGGACCCCTTATCTTACCTAGACCATCTTGATCTTAACCTAAGACCACGATGATCTTACCTGAACCCTACTTGATCTTACCCTGACCTGACCTTGATCTTACCTGGGACCCTTGATCTTACCTAGACCACCTTCCAGATCTTGCTGATAGACCACCTTGATCTTGCCTGGACCCCCTTGATCTTACCTGGGCCCACCCACCTTGATCTTACCTAGATACCTTGATCTTACCTAGACCACCTTGATCACCTGTTACCTTGATCTTACCTAGACCACCTTGGTTCTTACCTGGGCCCTTCAGTCCTTGCCTTGGGCCACCTTCCTTGTCCTTAACCTGAACCACCTTTGATCTTTGGAGCCCACGCCAAGTGTTGCCTAGACCACCTTGATTCTTACCTGGGCCACCTTGAGCTTACCTAGACCCTTGGTCTTAACTGGGCCCGCAGTGGTTGCCTGGAATACCTTAGTCCCGTTACCTAGAACCGCCTTGATCTTGCCTAGATACCTTGATCTTACCATAGATACCTTGATCTTGCCTGGAGCCCTTGGTCTTACCTGGGCCCACCCTTGATCTTACCTGGGCAGCTTGACCCTTAACCCTGGGCCCGCTTGGTCCTTGGCCTGGGCCCGCCAGTCTTTGCCTGGGCCCTTGATCCCCTTGCCTTGGGCCCCCTTGAACTTACCTGGGCCCTTAGGTCTTACCCCCTTGGATCCTTGATCCCTTACCTAGACCCCTTCCTCGATCTTACCTAGACCCTTGTTGATGCCTGAACCCACATGGTCTTACCTGGGCCACATACAGTCCTTGCTGGACATTGAAGTCCTTGGACCCCCTTGGGCCCGCCAGTCTTACCTAGACCCGCCCAGTCTTACCTAGACCCCTTGATCTTACCTTGGGCCCGCCCTTGAGTCTTACCTGGGCCCGCCAGTCTTGGCCTGGGCCTTGGATCCTTGGGCCCCTTAGATCCTTACCTTCAGTCCTTACCTTGGGCCCCGCGCTGATCTTACCTGGACAACGATCCCTTGCCTAGACCTTGGCCTGCCTGGGCCCCTTGATCTTACCTGAACGGCCCAGTTCTTGCCTGGACCCGCGGTCTTGCCTAGGGCCATCCCCTTGGATCTTGCCTGGACTGCGGCGGTCTTGCCTGGGCCCCTTGAGTCCTGAACCTTTAGCCTGGAGTCTTACCTGAACTACCTTGATCTTACCTAGACCCTTTGATCTTACCTAGACCACCGTAGGTCTTACCTGGGGCCTTGATCCTTACCTAGAACAGCCGGGAACTTACCATTATTTTGTAGTCTTACCTGAGCCACCCCTTGATCTTACCTAGACCTACCTTGATCTTACCTTAGACCCCTTAGATCTTACCTAGACCATCCTTGGATGTTGCCGTAGACCTTCGCCAGTCTTACCTAGACCAGCCCCGGTCACCTGAGCCCCTTGATCTTTACCTAGACCCCTTGATCCTTTACCAGTGGGCCACCTTGATCCTTACCTGAGCCACCTTGGATCTTACCTGGAGCCCCTTGATCTTGCCTTGGGCCTTGGTCTTGCCTAGACCACCTTGGCATCTTACCTGCAACCACCCCCTTGATCTTGCCTAAGGGGTACCACCTTGATCTTGCCTAGATCCACCTTTGAGTCTTACCTAGGACCATCTTCCAGATTAACTTACCTAGTCCACCCCTTGATCTTACCTAGACCAACCTTGATCTTACCTGAATCACCTTTGATCTTACCTAGATACCTTGATCTTACCTAGACCCTTTGATGTTACCTGAACCACCTTGATCTTGCAAGACCCACGGCCTTACCCTTGACCCTTGATCTTACCTAGACCACCTTGATCTTTGCCTAGACCACCTTGATCTTACCTAGATCCACCATTGAGTCTTGCCCCTGGAATACCCTTGAGTCTTGCCTGGACCGGCCCTTGAATCTTACCTAGAACCACCTTGCCAGTCTTGCCTGGGCGATGATCCTTTTGGGCGCCAGTCTTTCATGACCTTGAATCCTTACCTTGGGCCCTTTGATCTTACCTAGACCACCTTGATTTTACCTAGACCTTGATCTTTACCTGGGAATACCCTTGATCTTACCTGGAGCTACCTTGATCTTACCTGGGCCCTTGATCTTACCTAGACCACCTTGATATTTCGTAGACCCTTGAATCACCTAGACCACCCCGCTTAGTCTTACCTGGGCCCTTGATCTTGCCTGGAGCCCTTGGTCTTACCTAGGAGCCACCTTCGGTCTTGCCTTGGGTACCTATGCAGTCTTTGGGCCTTGCAGTCTTACCTAGAATCCCTTCCAGTCTTACCTAGACCTTAGTCCTTACCTGGGCCCTTGATCTTTACCTAGACCACCTTGATCCTTGCCTGGGCCACCTGGATCTTACCTGGAGCCTGCAGCCAGTCTTGCCTGGGAGCCCCTTGGATCTTACCCCTAGCAGCCACCTTGGATCTTTAGACCTGCCTTGGTCCTTGCAAGACCCCTTGGTGCTTGACCTAGAACCACCTTGATCTGTTGACCCTTGAGTCCTTGCCCTTGGGCCATCTTGGATGTTGCCTAGACCACCATTGCAGTCTTGCCTAAGACCACCTTGATCTTTACCTAGACCCCTTGATCTTACCTAGGGACCACCTTGATCGTTACTAGACTTGCCCTTCCAGTCTTACCTGGGCCCTTGATCCTTGTTCCTTAGCCTACCTTGATCCACCTGAGCCACCTTCAGTCCTTACCTTAGGTGCCACCTTGAATCTTACCTAGACCCCTTGATCTTACCTGAATACCATTGATCTTACCTCAGACCTGACCTTGGTCTTTACCTAGACCCCCTTGCCCTTCAGTCTTACCTGGGCCGCCAGTCTTACCTAGACCACCTTGATCTTACCTGGGCACTTCAGTCTTACCTGGTCCCATGATCTTACCTAGACCACCTTGATCTTACCTAGACATACATGATCTTACCTATGGGCCCTTGATCTTGCGATGTGATGCACCTAGATCTGATCTTACCTAGACCATGAACACATAGACCCCGTGATCTTTAGACCACATGAGCTTGTAGACCGGCAGTCTTTGCAGACCCTTCAGTCTTTGCCTGAGCCTCCTTGATCTTTCCTAGACCCTTGAGCTTACCTAGACCACCTTCAGTCTTACCTGGGCCCTTTATCTTGCCTGGGCCTTGATCTTGCACCTAGACCATCTTGGTCTTACCTAGACCACCTTGATCTTTCCTAGACCCTTGATCTTACCTGGAGCCACCTTGATCTTACCTAGACCTTTTGATCTTTACCTAGACCACCTTGATCTTACCTAGACCCTTTGGTCTTGCCTAGACCCTTGATCTTACCTAGACCACCTTCAGTCTTACCTAGACCCTTGATGCCTGAACCTCCTGATCTTACCTAGACCACCTGGATCTTGCCTAAGACCCCTTGATCTTACACAGACCATCTTGATCTTACCTAGACCACCTTGATCTTTTCGACCACCTTGATCTTGCCTAGACCACCTTGATTCAATACCTAGACCCACCTTGATTCTTACCTTTCACCACCTTGATCTTAATAACAGACCCTTGATTCTTACCTCCAGACCACCCTTTGATCCCTTACCCTTAGACCACCCTTGATCTTAACCCTTCAGACCACCTGATCTTACCTTAGACCTTCTTGATTTCACTTCCCCAGACCAACCTTGGATCTACCTACCAACCCCTTCCATCTTTACCTTAGACCACCTTGATCCCAGACCTTGATCTTACCTAGACCACCTTGTAATCTTAGACCTATGAGCTTAATTGACCACCTTGATCCTTAACCTAGACTTCCATTCTTGATCTACTTCAGACCACCCTTGATCCACCCAGACCACCTGATTCTTACTAGACCCTGATTCATCCAGTCCCCTTGATCTTCACTTCCAGACCCAGCCTATCTTACCCCTTAGACCCACCTTGGATTCTTACTTCCAGACCCTTTGATCTTACCGTTAGACCACCTTGATCTTACCTAGACCACCCTTGATTCCACTTCCAGACCCACCTTGAACCCCTTACTTCTTATACCCCCTTGATTCTTACCTAGACCCTTTGAGCTACTTCTTAGTCCACCCTGATCTTACATTAGACCCTTGATTCTTAAGCCCCTTCCAGACCTCCTTGGATCCTTCCCCAGACCCTTGGTACCCCTTCACCAATCTTGATTCTTGCCCAGAGACCCTTTATTCCACCTTCAGACCACCTTCTCATTCACCCTTCAGACCCCTTTGATCTTACTCACCCTTGATCTTACCCTCTAGACCCCTTTGGATCTTCACCTCCACCAATTTTGATCTTATTCTAGATCCCCTTGATCCTCAGACCACCTTGGATGTTCACCTAGATCCTCCTTTGATCTTCACCCTAGACCCACTTTGGACTTCACTCCTAGATCCCCTTCTCTTGAATCTTGCCTAGACCACCTTGATCCTTATCCTAGATCCACCTCTTGATCTACCTCTAGATCCACCTTGATTCATCCTAGACCACCTTGGATCTTACCTAGACCCCACCTGATCTTACCTAGACCACCCCTGATCTTGGCATCCTATAGACCCCTGGATCTTACCTCAGACCTCCTTCGATTCTTATCTTGAGGACCATCCTTGGATCTTAGCCTAGACCCCTTGATCTTGGCCTAGACCACCTTGATCTTACCTCTAGACCCCTTGATCCACCTTAACCTGACCTTGATCCTTACCTTGATCCACCTTGATGTACCTCTGAGACCCCCTTGACTCATAGTCCACCACCTTTGATTCTTCAGAACCTCCTTAGACTTACCTAGATTCCCTTGATCTTGGCTTCTAGACCTCCTTTGATCTTGGCCTAGATCCTCCTTTGATTCACCCTTCTAGACCCTTTGGATTCTATTTCCAGGACCCCTTCTTTGGATCTTACCCTGACCATTGGATTCCACCTTTGTACCCTAGTCTCACCTTAGACCCCACCTTGATTCTACCTTAGACTCCCTTTGATCTTACCTCTGACCTTTTTGATCCTTTGATCTAGACCCTTGATCTTATTTCCAGACCCTTGGATCTTACCTCAGACCCTTGAGCTTCACTCTTAGACCACCTGATTCCTACTCTAGACCACCTGATCTTAATCCTAGACCTGACCTTGATTCACTTCTAGACCCCTACCTTGATTCTTACCTTCAGATCCATCTTGGATTCTTACCTCAGACCTACCTTGATCTTGGCTCAGACCCCTTGATCTTACCCTAGGACCCAACCTGATCTTACCTCCAGACCTCCTTGATCCTTAACTTCTAGACCCACCTGGATCCTACTGATCTCCCCTTTGATTCTACTCAGACCAATCCTTGATCTCACCCTAGACCTACCTTGGATTCTCTCCTGGACCCTTCCTTGATTCTACCATAGACCACCTTGATCCTTATCCCTTAGGATCCACCTTGATCTTACCTAGATCCACCTTGAATCTTGTACCTTCCAGACCCCAGTGATCTTCACCTTCAGACCCCATTGATTCCTTACCTTAGACCACCTTTGATTCTTTACATCCAGGACCCCTTGATCTTGCCTAGTCCTTGATCTCAGCCTAGACCCTTGATCTTTACCCAGACCCCAAGTTGAGCTAACCTAGTCTAACCACCTTGATCTTGGCCTAGACCCCTTATCCTTGAATTCACTTAATCACCAACCTTTTGATTCTTCCCAGACCTCCTGGTTCACCCAGTCCACCTCTTTGATCTTGCCTAGACCTCCTGATCTTACCTTAGACCATCCTTGATCCTTACTGTAGACCCCTTGATCTTTGAATTCAGGACCCTTGATCTTACCTCCAGACCACTCCTGATCTTTGCCTCTAGACCCCTTTGATACTTACCTAGACCTCCTTGATCCTTACTAAGACCCGCCTTGATCTTACCTCCAGACCCACCTTTGATCTTACCTAGACCACCTTGAACTTCATCGTACGACTGACCCTTTGATCTTACCTAGACCTCCTTGATTCTTACCCTTCAGACCCACCTTGATCTTAACCTAGACCCTTGATTCACTTCCTGAGATCCCCTTGATTCTTACCTCTAGAGACCCTGATCTTGACCATAGACCCCTCCTTGATCTTGATTTTATGACCCAATTTGATGTTCACCTCTAGACCCTTCGATCTTAACCTAGACCACCTGATTCTTACTTCCTAGACCCCTTGATTCTTACTTCCGAGACCCTTGATCTTGGCCTAGACCCCTTGGATTCACCTCTGACCTCCTCTGATCTTACCTAGACCCACCTTTGATTCTACTTCTAGACCCTTGATTCCTGCTACTGAATTCCCTTGATCTTCAGCTCAGACCCCAATCTTTGATCTTACCTAGACCCCGACCTTGGATGTTACCTCCAGACCCACCTTTGGATCTTACCTCTAATCCAGTTCCTTGATCTTACCTAGACCTAACCTTGATCTTACTCTAGACCCCCTTGATCTTACCTTCTAGACCTCCTTGATCTTACCTAGACCCCCTTTTCTCTTTGATCTTACCTATGACCCTCCTTGATTCCTACCTTCCAGACCCATCGATCTTACCATCCAGACCTCTTGATTCACCCTAGACCTACCTTGATCTTACCTAGACCACCTTGATTCCTTACCTCAGACCTGCCTTGATCTTACCTCCAGACCCTTTGATCTTCACCTTCTAGGACCCACCTGATCTGACCTAGACCTAACCTTGATCTTCACCGTGTAGACCCTGATTCTTGCATCCAGGACCATCCTTGATTCTTACTCTGACCACCTTGATCTTACCTAGACCACCTTGGATTGTTACCTCCTAGACCCCTTGATTCACTTAGACCTCCTTGATCTTACCCCTAACTTTGATCTTACCATAGACAACCTTGGATCTTGGCCTATAGACTCAACCTTGATCTTACCTAGACCCCCTTGATCTTACCTAGACCCCACCTTGATCTTACCCTGTGACCCTGAATCTTACCTAGACCCACCTTGATCTTACCTATACCCTTGATCTTACCTAGACCTCCTTGATCTTAGCCTTAGACCCCCACCTTTGATCTTATTCCTAGACCACTCCTGATCTTACCTAGATCCTTCTTGATTCACTTCTAGACCCCACCTTGATCTTACCAATAAGACCTCCTTTGATCTTTCTCCTAGACCTTCTTGATCTTCACTTCCAGACCCCACCTTGAACTTACCTTAGGTACTTCCTTGATCCACCCAGACCCTGGATCCTACTTAGAACCCCAATTCTTGGATTCACATAGAACCCATGATCCCTTGCCTTTGATTCACCTTGGAATTCTTATTAGGACCCTTGGATCTACTTCTAGACCACCTTGATCTTTACTCTGGATCCCCTTGATCTTACTTCCAGACCCCTTTTGATTCTCACCTCAGACCCTTTAGTTGGATTCCCACCTCTAGACCCCACCTTTGATCTTTGCCATAGACCCCTTGATCCTTACCTCCAGACCACCTGGATCTTACCTAGACCCCTACCTTGATCTTACCTAGACCCCTTGATCTTACCTAGACCCACCTTGATCTTACCCACTTCTTGATCTACCTTAGACCTACTTGATACCAAAGAACCCTTTGATCTTAACCTTAATACCTTCCTTTGATTCTTACTTCTAGACCCTTGATTGTTACTCTAGACCTCTTTAATCCTATTTATCTGGAATTCTTATTTCCAAGACCCTTGCCTTGATCTACTCTGACCACCTTCTGATCTTACTCTAGACTTACCTTTGATCTTACTTCTAGACCCTTTCTTTGATCTTACCATCATTCTGATCCTTATTCTTAGACCCTTTGGAATTCTTACTTAGAAGAACCATTGATCTTACCTAGGACCACCTTGGATCTTTACCTAGACTACCTTGGATCTTCCACCTTAGACCCTTCTTGATCTTACCTCCAGGACCACCTTGATCTTACCTCTAGACCTACCTTGATTCCTTACCTTAGACCCTTTGGATCTTACTTCCTGGACCCTTACCACCTTGATCTTATCTAGACCCCTTAGATTACCTTCAGACCACCTTGATGAAATTACTAGACCTCCTTGATTCATAAGACCACTTGATTTTACCGCAATACTTTTGATCTTTACTTCTAGACCACTTTGGTCTTACCTTCAGTCCTACCTTTTGATTCTTACTTTAGACTCCTGATCTTACTCTAGACCACCTTTGATTCTTACTTCCAGACCTACCTTTGATCTTGCCTCTAGACCCTTTCACCTTTGATCTTACCTAGACCCAACCTTAGATCTTAACTCTAGACCCTTCCTTGATTCCTACCTAGACTAACCCCTTTGATCTTGCCTAGAACTAATTAGACCCTTGATCTTACCTCTAGACCTTTCACCTTGGATCTTCATCCTAGACCACCTTGGATCTTACCTAGTCCTCTTTGATTCCACCTTAGACTACTGGTCATATTTCCTAGACCACCTTCTTGATCTTGGCCATAGACCACTCTTGAATCTTGGCCTCCAGACCCCACCTTGATCTTACCTATACCCCTTTGATCTTGCTACAGGACCTCTTGATCTTACCAGACCCCCTTGATTCTACTTCCAGACCCTCTTGATCCTACCTTAGACCCTGATCCTACCATTTATCCCTTGATCTTGCCAACAATCTCCCTTGGATCTTGCCCACGCAGACCCTTGATCTTAATTTTAGACCCTCTTGATCTTACCTAATTCATCCCTTGATCTTAATAGAATACCCTTGATCTTACCTCAGACCTCCCTTGGATCTTGCCTAGGTAAGTCCACCTTAGACTTCTTTGATCTAATGAGTCTCCCTTGATCCTTACCTGAGACCCCCTTGATCTTATCTGTGACCTCTCTTGATCTTGGCCCCAGACCACCTGGATGTCAACCTAGACCCCACCTGGAATCTTGCTTTCAGACCACCTTGATCTTACCTCCCAGACCCCCTCCTTGATCTTCACCTCCAGACCAACCTGGATGTTCACCCTAGACTACCTTGATCTTACCTAGACCCAATTTGATCTTCACTCTAGACCACCTTGATCCTTACCTTGACCCTTAGATCTACCCAGACCATCCCTGGGATGTTACCCAGATCCTCCTTCTGATCCTTAACTGCAGATCCACCTTGATCTTACCCTAGACCACTTTGATCTTACCTGGTGACCACCTTGATCTTAACCTAGACTCCTGAATTGACCTTATCAGACCCTGATCTTGCTCTAGACCACCTTGATTCATCCTAGTCCCCACCTTGATCTTACCTAGACCCACCTTTGATTCCTAATCAGACCCTGATCTAACTTGAGACCCTCGATCTTGACCTTCCATACCACCTTATCCTGCATTCACTGATCCACCCTGAATTCTCAATCAGACCCTTTGATCTTCACTCAGATCACCTTCTGATCTTAACCTTGAGACCTCTTGATCCTTACTTCAGACCTCCTTAGATCCTTACCTAGACCCTCTTGACTCTTGCTTAAGACTCTCTCTCAATCTTACCTTCAGACCCTCCCCTCGGATTCCACTTCTGAATCCATTGATCCTTATCAGACCCCTAACCCGATCTTGCCTAGACCCTTGATCTTACCCTATACCCCTGATCTTACCTTAGACACTGATCTTACCTAGACCTCCTGGATTCATCAGACCCCTTGAATCTTACCAGACCACCTTGGATTCATATGGCCTGACCTCCTTGATGCTTACCAGACCTCCTTTGATTCATTACGACCTTGATCTTACTCAGATTACCTTTGATCTCACCAGACCTTCCTGATCTACCTGACCACCTTGATTCTTACTCAGATCCATCCTTGATCTTGCTCATACCACCCTTGATTCTCATTCATAGACCCCAACTTGATCTTACCCAATACCCATTGATCTCAACCTGTTCAGACCACCTGGATCTTACCCAAGACTACCCTTGATTCATCACTGCAGACCCTTTCTGATCCTTACCAGATCCACCTGATCTATCCTGACCCACTGATCTAATCGACCTTTGATTCACCAGACCACCTGATTCATACCTAGGCACTTGATCTTACCTGATCCATCTTGGAATGCTTAATAAGGACCCTTTGATCCTGTACTTCCAATTGATTTGATCTACCTAGGTCTACCTTGGATCTACCAGACCCTTGATCTGTACTAGACCAATTTGATCTTAATTAGACCAATTTGATTCTTAACTAGTCCTACCCCTGACTTCACCCTTTGACCCCTGATCTGATTCGCCCAAGACCTCCTGATCCATTTGGCCCAGTTCCACCTGATTCCATTTGCCTTCTCGATTCTTACCCAGAATTTCCTTTTAATTCATACCCAGGACCCCCTGATTCCATCCAGACTGTTTGATCTTGCCAATATACCACCCTGATCTCAATACCAGACCTCACCTGATGTTACCATCTGACCTTGGATTCTTACTCAGTTGACCCTTGGATTCTTAACCTATACCAACCCTTGGATCTCACCTGATCCACTCCTTGATCTGCCAATGACCACCTGGAATGTTACCCAATGACCACCTTGATCTTACCAGACCACCCTTGATCTTCACCTCCAAGACCCTTGATCTTACCACTGATCATTCTGATCTTAATCCTGATACCCTTTGATTCTACCCTGAGACCTCGATTCTCATTTGAGAATCTCCCTGATCTTACCATTAGAACCCCCAGATTCATACTCAGACCCTTGATTCCACCATACCTCCTGATCCTTACCCTGAACCACCCTTGACTTCCACCCTCATACCCTCTTGATCTTACCCTGACCCCGATCTACCTAGACCCCTTGATCTTACCTAGACCCTCATGATCATACCTAGAATCTCCTGATTCTACTTCCAGATCCCCTTGACTCTTGATCCAAGACCCTTGATCTTACCCTGACCCCTGATCCTGACCTTCCAGACCCTGATCTACCCATGATCCCTTGATCTGACCTGATCAGACCACCTGATCATCCTTCAGACCCCACCCTGATCCCTTAGCCTAGACCCTTGATCTTACTTCCAGACCCCTGATCTACCCAGGATCCCACCTTGATCCTGTATCTCTTTACCTTGATCCATTACCTAGACCACCTTGATCTTGAACCTAGGACCTCCTTGAATCATTACCCAGACTCACCTTGGATTCTTACCTTAGACCCTGATCTTAATCAGATTCCACCGATGTTGATCTCATGAGTCACCCTTGGATCCTTACTCAGATCCCTGATCCAACTGCCAGACCCTCCGATCTTACCTGACCCTGATCCTTACCTAGAACCTGTCCATTGATGTACCAGAATTTCCCTTGAACTCTTACCTAGGGGATCCACCTGATCTGTTCCTTAATCCCTTTGATCTTATCCTTAGACCTTCCTTGATCCTTTTTGACCTTGTTTCTACCCTTGGACTACTACCTATGATCTCTTCTGGATCTTGATTTCCAGACCTCTTTCCTGAGTCTTTCCTAGACCACCTGATTCATTACCCAGACCTCATCTGATTCTAGCCTGATATTACCCTCTGATCTTACCTCGACCCCTTTGATCTTACCTAGACCTCACCTTGGATTCTCAATTCAGACCTACCTTGACTCCACTTGTGGGGACCCCATTGATCTTCATCCTAGACCAACCCTGATCTTACCTAGACCCCTTTGATCCTTACCAGACCACCTTGATCTTACCGACCCTTGATCTTAGCCTGACCTCCTCAATTCTTACTCAGACCACCTTGATTCCAATTCACCCAGAACTCCAGGATTCCATCTAGACCTTATCTGGATCTTGGCCTAGACCACCTGATCCTTACCTATACCCTTGGATCTTAACTAGAACCACCTGATCTTGTACCTGAGATCCACCTGATTCTTAACCATACCTCTTTGATTCATTTACCAGATCCCCCTTGGGATCTTAGCCTCAGACCACCTTGATTCTTAATATACCAACTTGATTCCAACTTAGTCCCCTTGATCTTACCTAACCCTAGACTACCTGATTCACCAGACCTCCTTGATCTGAAGTTGTTTAGACCACCTTGATGTTATCCAGACCACCTGATTCAATGACCACCTTGAATTCTTGGCAATACCTTAGACCCTTTGGATCTTAACTGACCTCCTTGGATCTGTAGTCCAGTCCACCTGATTCTTACTGCAGACCAACCCTGATTCACTAGATCCATCCTGATTCATCTTACCAGAATCTACCCTTGATCTAACTTCCAGACCCCCTTTGATCTAATTAGACCCCCGATCTTACCCTGATTCCGATCCTCCAGACCCCCTTAATCTTACCATACTCTGATCCTACCTTACCACCTTGATCTTACCTAGAATTAATCCTTCGATTCCATCTGATCACTGGATTCCTACCAGACCCTTGAATCCCTTAACCTTAGACCCCAATGAATTCCATGCTGAATTCCACCTTGATCTACCAGACCACCTGATCTTAATTTGCCAGACCCACCTTGATCTTACCTCAGACCCCAATTGATTCTTACCTAGACCCCTTCTCGATCCTTACCTTGTGAGCCCTTGATCTTGTAGACCCCCTGATCTATCCGCAGACCCTTTGATTCTACTTAAGACTTCTGATCTTACCCTTGAATCCCTCCTGATCCTACCCTGATCCCCTTCGATTCCACTGTAACCTCGATCTTACCTAGATCCCACACTTGATTCCACTCTGACCCTCTTGATCTTAACTTCAGAGACCCTTTGGACTCCTTACCTAGGACCACCTTTGATCCTTGCCACAGACCCCACCTGATCCACTCTGAACCTCCTGGATCTTACCTTCAGGACCCCCTTGGATCCCTCTTGAACTGATCCAACCGACCTTCTTGATCCTTACCTTGACCAACCTTTGATCCATTACCCATACCCTGCTCCTGATGTTACCAGATACCTTGATCTCATCCTAGACCCCACCCTTGATTCCAATCATATCCCTTTGATCTTAACCCTAGACCTCCCTGATCTTACCCTGAGATCCCCTTGATCTTACCCATACCTCCTGATCTGCCCGATCCTGACCTGGATTCCACTCAGATCCCCATCTTTGATTCCATCAGACCCTTGATCCTTACCAGACCTCCGGATTCTTGATTCCCACCCAGACCTACCTTTTATCCTTACCCTAGGACCCCTTGATCTCTATAGAACCATCCTTGATCTTACCTTGACCCCTTGATCTACTCTAGGGACCACCTTGGATTGTTATTCCTAGATCCCCCTCCCTGATCTCACCCAGACCCTCCTTGATCTGATTTCCCTAGACCCTGATTCTTACATAGACCACCTTGATTCATGCATGAGACTTACCTCCTTGATCTTGGCTCCAGACCCCAATCGATCCACCTGATCTTGCCCAACTGACCTGATTCTACCACCCTTTGACCACTGACTCACTCAGACCTTGATCTTACTCAGAGACACCTGATCCTTGTCGAGATCACTAAGATCCTGATTCACAATCTGATTCATCTCCCCGATCCCTTGATCATAGACCCTGCACCTTGATCTACCTAGACCTCTGATCTTCTGACCCCTTTGATCACTCAGGATCACTTGATCCCACTTAGACTCCTTGATCTTAATTGACCCTTTGATCTGCCACTTCTTGATCACCAGATCTATGACATGACCCTTGATCTTATTATTCCTGATATTTAGACCCCTTGATCTGGATGCAGGATCCATCCCCTTGATCTTGTTTGCCAACTCTTGACCTTACCTTCCAGACCCTTGATCCTTGTATCATCTTACCAACCTGATCCTTACCAGACCACCTGATCTTTCCCCTTATCCCTGAGACCACCTGACTTGATCATCACAGACCTTCCTAGATCTTATTAACTCCTTGATCTTACTGACCCTTCAGTGGATCTCAGGCCCAGACCCCTGATCTAACTAGATTCATTCTTGATCTTACAGACTCTCCAGACCACCTTCCACACCCTTGATCTCACCTAGACAACCTTGATGTTACTAGACCTGTTCTTGTCTAGACCCCCTGATCCACCCAGTTGATCTGATCTTACCAAGACCAATCTTGATCTTACCTACCACCTTGATCATCGACCCCTTGATCTCATAGACACCTTTGGATCTTATCCTAGACCCCTTGATCTTACATCCAGACCACCATTGATTCATCACCTAGACCCCACCTGGATTCCTTACCTAGATCTTGATCACCTTGATCTCATCCTTGACTACCCATTGATCTTACCTAGACCACCTGGATCTTACCTTAGACCATCTGACTTCACCAAGACCTCTGATCTTACTCAGACCACCTTGATCCACCTTAGACCCTTAGACCCCTGATCTTCCACCTAGACCACCTGATCCACCTAGACCACCTTGATCTTACCTTCTATTCCACCTTGATCTTACCTAGACCCTTGATCTTATCTAGACCCTCTTGATTCACTCTAGACCTAACTTGATCACTCAGACCACCTTGATCTTACCTAGACCACCTTGATCTTACTCTAGACCCCCTCCCTTGATCTACCATCCAGACCACCTTGATCTTACTCCAGACCACCTGATCAATACTCTAGACCCTTGATCTTACCTAGACACCTTGATCATCTAGACCCCTTGATCTTACCTAGACCACCTTCCTCGATCTTACCTAGACCACCTTGATTCATTGGAACCCCTGATTCACCGACCTTGATCTACCCCAGACCCCTTTGATACCTAGACCACCTTGATTCATAGACCACCTTGATCTACTAGACCACCTTGATCTCCGATCTTGATCTACCTTAGACCACCTTGATCTACCTAGACCACCTTGATCTACCTAGACCTTGATCTTACCTAGACCATCTGGATCCTTACCCCTTGGGAGACCTTACTTTGATTCATCAGACCACTTGATCTTACCCTAGACCCCATCTTGATCTTACTCTAGACCTTGATCTAGCCTGATGGACCTCCTTGATCTTACTCTAGACCCTTGATCTTACCTAGATCCTTGATCTTACCCTAGACCACTTGATCTTACCTAGACCCCACTTGATCCCTTGATCTTACTAGACCCCTTGATCTCCCACTTCCAGATCCCTTGATCTTACCTAGACCACCTGATCTTACTCTAGACCACCTTGACCTCTTTACTTAGACCACCTTCCTTGATCTTACCTTAGACTGATCACTAGATTCCTTGATCTACTAGACCCTTGATCTTACTTAGACCCCTGATCTACTAGACCACCTGATTCGCCATCCAGACTACTCTACTTCCTAGACCACCTTGATCTTCATCAGGACCACCTGATTCATCCAGACCCCTTGACTTACCTAGACCCCTTGATCTTACCTAGACTCTGATTCACCTCAGACCACCTTGATCTTACCTGACCCCTGATCTTACTCTAGATCTTGGCCCACCTTTGGATTCACTTCCAGACCTCCTTGACCACTAGACCCTGAACTTGACTGAGACTGATCTTACCTAGACCCTCTTGATCTTGATTATGAGACTTAACCTTGATCTACTCTAGACCCCTTTGATCTTCCTTGACCCTTGATCTTATCACCTAGACCTTTGATCTTACGATCCTGATCTATGACCACCTTGATCTTACCTAGACCTTCCTTGATCCACTGATCTGATCTTACCTAGACCACCTTGATCCTTACCTAGACCCCTTGATCTTACCTTAGACCATCTTGATCTTACCTAGACCCATTGATCATCACCCACCCCCTTGATCTTACCTAGACCACCTTGATTCACTTCCAGACCCTTCCTTGATCTTACCTAGACCACCTGATCTTACCAGACTACCTGATCTGACTTAGACCCCTTCATTCACCCTAGACTCTTGATCTTACTCTAGACCACCTTGATCTACACTTGGAGACCACCTTGATCATCTAGACCCCACCTTGATCTTCCTTAGATCCCTTGATTCTTACTTCTAGACCCTTGATCTCATCCCCATCTCTAGATCTTACTCCAGACTTGATCTTACCTAGACCCCTTTGATCTTCATCCCAGACCTCCCTGATCATTCTAGACCTCTTCCATTCATCAGATCTAACTTGATCTTGATTACCAGACCTGACTCTGATCTTACCTAGACCCTTGATCACCCTAGACCCTTTGATCTTACTCAGACCCCTTGATCATTCTAGACTCTTGATCATCTAGATCCCTTGATCTTACTCCAGACCCTTGATCTTACTCTAGACCCCTCCGATCTTATCTAGACCACCTGATCTACCTGACTCCCCAGACTAATTCTTTGATTCACCTAGACCCCTTGATTCTTACCCAGACCCCCTTGATCACCCAGATCATCTTACCTAGACCCTTTGATCTTCACCTCTTAGATCCTGATTCACCCTTATACCCTTGATCTTACTCTGACCACCCTGGATCTTACCTGACTACCTTGATCCTACTCTAGATCCCTTGATCTTACCTAGACCACCTGGATCTTATTTAGACCTACCTTGGATCCTTGCCTAGACCTCTTGATCTACCAGACCACCTTGATCCATTACTCTAGACCTCTTTGATCCTACTCTGTATTCCACCTGGAACTTACTAAGACCCCTTGATCCTTACCTAGACCACCTTGATCCTCAATTTTAGTCCTACCTTGGATCTACTTCCAGACCCCTGGATTCACTCTAGGACCCACCTTTGATCTTACCTAGACCACCTTGGAATGTTACCTTAGACCTCCTGGTCTTAACTCTAGTCCACCCTTGGATCTTACCAGACAACCTTGGATCTGCAGACCCTTCCTTGATCTTAATTAGACCACCTTGATCTTACCTCTGCAGACCACCTTGATCTTACCTAGACCAATTGATCTTACCCAGACCCCTTTGATCTTACCTAGACCCCTGATTCTTACCTTATATCCCCTTGATCTTACCTAGAACCCTGATCTTACCTAGACCCCTGATCTTACTCTTAGACCCCTAGATCTTACCTAGACCCGTTGGATCCCTTTTGACTTCCAGACTTCCTTGACCTTACCTAGACCACCTTTGATCCCCTTTACTCTATACCCTCGATCTTACCTTGCACCCCTTTGATCCCCTTACTCTAGACCCCTGGATTCACTTCTAGACCTCTCTTGAATCCCTTACTCTAGACCCCTTGATCTTACCTTCCAGATCCCCCTTTGATCCTTACCCAAGACCCCTTGATCTTACCTGACCTTCTTTGATCTACTCTTAGACCCCTTTGATCCTTACTAGGTCCCTTGATCCAATCCAGACCACCTTGAGCTACCCTCCAGACCCCCCTTGATCTTACCTCCCCCAGACCCTTGACCTTACTAGACCCCTGATTCTGCCTAGACCACTCCTTGGATTCACTCTGTGACCCCTTGATCTTAGCTCTAGACCCCTTTGATCTTACCTAGACCCTTGATCTACCTAGACCCTTGATCTTACTCTAGACCACCTTGATCTTTACTTCCATTCACCTGGATCTTACCTAGACTACCTTGATCTTACCTAGACCCCGATTCACCTATACCACCTTGATCTTTAACTTGACCTCTGATCTAACTCTAGACCATCTGAGGTTACCTAGACCCTTGATCTCACTCTAGACCACCTTTGATTCCTTCCCTGAACCCTTGATCTACCTAGACCACCTTGATCTTACTCTAGACTACCTTTGATCTTAATGCAGACCTGGATCTTACTCTAGACCACCTTGATCTTACCTAGACCACCTTGGATCTTACCTAGACCACCTTGATCTTCCTAGACCCTGATCTTCCCTTTAGACCCCCTTGATCTTACCTAGACCAATTATGATCTTACCTAGACTACCTTGATCTTACCTAGACCACCTTGATCTTACTCTAGACATCCTTGATTCATCTAGACTTCTTTGATCTTACTAGACCTTGATCTTACTCTAGACCACCTTGATCTTACTCTAGACCCCTTTGATCTTACTCTAGACCATCTTTGATCTTACCTAGACCACCTTGATCTTACTCTATACCTCTTTGATCTTACTCTAGGACTAATTTTGATCTTACTCTAGACCTCCTCTTGGATCTTACTCTAGACCCCTTTGACTTTACCTAGACCACCTGATCTTACTCTAGACCACCTTGATCTTACTCTAGACACGTTGATCTTACCTATACCCCTTGATCTTACCTAGACCACCTTGATCTTACCTAGACCACCTTGATCTTTTACCTAGACCACCTTGATCTTACCTAGACCACCTTGGATTCACTAGACCAGCTTGATCTACATAGACCCCTTGATCTTAACTAGACCCCTTGATCTTACCTAGACCACTCTTGATCTACTCTAGACTAATTTTGATCTTACCAGACCACCTTGATCTTACTCTAGACCACCTTGATCTTACCTAGACCTTTGATCTTACTTCTAGACTTCTTGATCTGCATTTAGACCCCTTGATCTTACTCTAGACCCCTTGATTCACTCTAGACTCCCTTGATCTTACCTAGACCCTTTGATCTTGCCTAGACCCTTGAACTTACTCTAGACCCTTTGATCTTACTTCTAGACCCTTGATCTTTACCTAGACTCCCTTTGATCTTTACCTAGACCACCTTGATCTTACCTAGACCACCTGGATCTTACCTAGACTACCTTGATCTTACCTAGACCCCTTGATCTTACCTATACCACCTTGATCTTTAACTTGACCCCTTGATCTTACCTAGACCATCTGGATGTTACCTAGACCCCCTTGATCTTACCTAGACCACCTTGATCTTCCCTAGAACCCTTGATCTTACCTAGACCACCTTGATCTTACCTAGACTACCTTGATCTTACCTAGACCCCTTGATCTTACCTAGACCACCTTGATCTTACCTAGACCACCTTTGATTCACTAGACCACCTTGGATCTTACGAGACCCCTTTGATCTTCCCTAGACCCCTTTGATTCACTCGAGACCACCATGATCTTACCTAGACCAATTCTGATCTTACCAAGACCACCTTGATTCAATACCTAGACATCCTTGATCTTACCTAGACCCCTTGATCTTACTCTAGACCTCTTGATCTACCTAGACCACCTTGATCTACTCTAGACCCCTGATCTTACATAGACCACCTTGATCTTACCTAGACCACCTTGATCTTACCTATACCCCTTGATCTTACCTAGACCACCTTGATCTTACCTAGACCTCCTTGATCTGGCTCCAGACCACCTTGACGTACCTAGACCTACCTTGATCTTACCTAGACCCCTTGATCCTTACTCTATAGACCACCTTGATCTTACCTAGACCACCTTGATCTTACCTAGAACCCACCTTTGATCTTGGCTCTAGGACCCCTTGATCTTACCAAGACCACCTTTGATCTTACCTAGACCACCTGGATCCAATGACCTACCTTTGATCTTCACCTTAGACCTCCCTTGATTCTTACCTAGACCACCTGGATCTTACCAGACCACCTTGATCTTACCAAGACCCCTTGAGCTTACCTCCAGACCAACCTTGATCTTACCTTGACCCCTGATCTTACCTAGACCATCCTTGGATTGTTACCTAGACCCCTTGATCCTTACTCTAGACCACTTGATCTTTCCAGACCCCTGATCCTTACCTAGACCACCTGGATCCGTTACTAGATTCATTCTTGATCTTACCTAGACCACCTTGATCTTACCTCTAGGACCTCACCTTGATCTTGGTTTAGACCACCTTGATCTTACCAGGACCCCTTTGATCTTGTCGACTTTGATCCTTACTCTGACCACCTTGATCCTTACCTAGACCAACTTGATCTTATCAGACCCCACCTTGATCTTGGCCTCAGACCACCTTGATTCCCTTACCTAGACCTCTTCTGATCCTCACCTTAGACCACCTGATTTCACCTTCCAGACCCCTTGATCTTACCTTAGACCTCCTCTGATTCCACGAGACCACCTTGATTCACTTGACCCTTGATCCTTACTCAGACCTTCTTGATCCTTACCTAGACCACCTTTGATTCATCTATACCCCTTGATTCCAACTTCTTAGACCACCTTGATCTTACCTTCTAGACCACCTTGATCCTTACTAAACTTTGATCTTACTCTAGGACCATCTTGATCTACCTTAGACCACCTTGATTCTGTACCTCTAGACCCACTTGATCTTACCTAGACCCCTTGATCCTTACTCTAGACCACCTGATCCCCTTACTTCAGACCAATCTTGAATCTTACCTTCCTAGACCACCCTTGATGTCACCCTCTTAGGACCACCTTGATCCACTCCAGACCACCTGACCTTACCCAGACCCCTTGATCCCTTAATTCAGACTCCCTTGGATCCTCACTCCAGACCCCTCCTTGATCCAATTACCTAGACCACCTTGATTCACTTCCAGACCACCTGATCTTACCTAGACCACCTTGGATCTTAACCCAAGACCCTTGATCTCACCTAGACCCCCTGATCCACTCCAGAACAACTTGACCTTACCTAGACCCCTTGATCTTACCCAGACCCCTGATCCACCTTAGACCCTCGATCCACTGGACCCTTGAACTCACTCCAGACCCTTGATCTTACCTAGACCCTCGATCTTGCTCTGACCTCCTGATTCACTTCAGACCCCTGTTGATCTTACTCAGACCTCTGATTCATCTAGACCTCTTGATCTACCTCTAGACCCTGATCTGCCCAGACCTTGATCTTACCTAGACCCTTTGATCCTTACTCTAGACTTCCTTGATCTTGTCGACTTCTTTGATCTTACTCCACCCTTTGATCCCCTTACTTCTTAGACCTCTGATCTTACCAGGACCCACCTTGATCTTAACTCTATACCTTTGATCTTACTTCTAGACCTGATCCTTATCAGACCCTGATCTACCTAGACCATCCTTGATCTTACCTTCCAGGACCCCACCTTGAGCTACATTAGACCACCTTGATCTACTCTAGACCACCTTGATTCATTTCCATACCTTCTTGATCTTACCTAGACCACCTTTGATTCTTACTTCCTAGACCACCTTGATCTTACCTAGACCCTGATCCTTTAATGGAGACCACCTTGATCTTCACTCTAGACCCCACCTTGATTCCACTAGACCACCTTGATCTTACTAGGACCCTTGATCCTTACTCTAGACCACCTTGATCTTACCTAGACCCCACCTTTGATTCCTACCTAGACCACCTTTGATGTTACCCTTAGACCACCTTGATTCACCTAGACCACCTCCTTGGATCTTGACTAGACCACCTTGATCTTACCCACACCCTCGATCCCACTTCCAGACCACCTTGATCTTTTTACCTAGACCCTGATTCATCAGACCACCTTGTTCTTAAATAGACCATGAGCTTACCAGACCACCTGATTCACTAGACCTACCTTGATCTTGTTTTAGACCACTGATCTACTCCAGACCACCTTGAATCTTTACCTAGACCCCTTGATCCTACCTTAGCCCCTTTGATCCTTACCTTCCAGACCACCCTGATCTTACGGAGACCCCTGATCTTACCTAGTCCCCTTTGATCCCTTACCTAGACCACCTTGATCTACCTAGACCACCTTGATCCTTACCTAGACCCCTTTGATCCTTACTTTAGACCCCTCGATTCTTACCTAGACCAACCTTGACTTCCACTCTAGACCACCTTGATCTTACTCTAGACCCTTGATCCTTTCCTGCACCATCTGATCTTACTCTAGACCCACCTTGGATTCCACCATATAGACCACCTTGATCTTACCTAGACCACCTTTGATCTTACTCTATACCCTTTGATCTTACCTAGACCACTCCTTGATCTTACCCTAGACCACCTTGATCTTACTCTTAGACCCTTGATCTTCTCTCTAGACCCTGATCTACTAGGACCAATGATCCTGGTCCAGACCACCTTGATCACCTTAGGACCTTTGATGTTAACCTAGACCACCTTGATCTTAACACCACCATTGATCTTAACCTAGACCACCTTGATTTCCTAGACCCACCCTTGATCACCTACCACCTTGATTCTACCAGACCCCTTGATTCTGTATGGACTCCATCCACTCTAGACCACCTGATCTTACCTAGACCACCTTGATTCTTACCTAGACCACCTTGATTCATCAGACCCCTTGATCTTACTTCTAGACCCCTTGATCTTACCTAGACCTGATCTTATTTGAGACCCCTTGATCTTACCTAGTCCCTGATCTTACCAGACCCCCTTGAACTTGTTTCCAGACCTTGATCTTACCTAGACCCCTGATCACTAGACCTCTCCTTGATCTTACCCTCTAGACCCTTGATCTTGACTTCAGACCCCTTGATCTTACCTAGACCCCTTCTCTGGAACTTCACCTTCCAGACCCCCTTGATCTACCATCCAGACTCCCTTGATCTTCACTCTAGACCCTCTTTGATCTTACCCTCTAGACCCCCTTGATCTTACCTAGACCCCTGATCTTACCTCAGACCCCTTTGATCTTACTTCCATAGACCCCTTGATTCACTTACTTAGACCCCTTCTTGATCTTGTCCTAGACCACCTTGATCTTACCTAGAACCCTCCCTTGATACTTACCTAGAACCTTTTGATCTTACCTAGACCCTTTGACCTACCTAATTCTCGACCCTTGATCCTTACTTCTAGACCCCTCGATCTTACTCTAGTATCCCTTTGATTCTTACCTAGACCACCTTGTTTATCTTGCCTAGACCTACCTTGATCTTACCTAGACCCCTTGATTCTTACCCAGACCACCTGGATTCTCATTTCCAGACTACCTGATCTCATTTCCTAGACCCTTTGATCTTACCCTAGACCACCTGATCTTACCTAGACCCCTTGATCTTCACCCTAGACAACCTGGAAACTCCTACCAAGACCCCCTTTGATCTTGGTAAGGACCACCTTGATTCTACCTATAGACTACCTTGATCTTGACCTAGACCCCTTTGGATCTTACCTCTAGACCTAACCTTTTGGATTCTTACTTCAGTAATTCCACCTTGATCTTACCTTCAGACCACCTTGATTCACCTAGACCCCTTGGATCTTACTTCTAGACCCTTCGATCTTACTTCTAGACCACCTTGGATTCTTACTTCCTAGACCACCTTGATCTTCACCTAGACCCTTGATCCTTACCTCTAGACCCCTTCTGATCTTGCCCTCTAGACCCCTTGAGCTACCTAGACCAATCCTTGATCTTACCTAGACCAATCCTTGATCTTACCTCTGCACCACCTTGATTCAATACTTCTAGACCTCCCTTCCTGGTCTTACCTAGTCCACCTTTGATCTTACTTCTGTGACAACCTTTGATCTTACCTCTTAGACCACTTTTGATCTTACCTAGACCACCTTGGATCTTACTTGCAGACCCTTTGATCTTGTCCTGAATTCCACCTTTGATCTACTTCCAGACCCCCTTGATCTTTACTTTCAGACCCTTTGATCTTACCTAGACCACCTTTGATCTGACCTCTAGACCACCTTGATTCTTACCTAGACCTCACCTTTGATCTTACCTCTGCAGACCACCTTGATTCTTTCACCCTAGACCCTTAACCTTGGATCTTACCTAGACCCCATTCTTGAATCTTACCTAGACCATCCTTGGATCTACCTAGACCACCTTGATTCTTACTTCTAGACCACCTTGGATCTTACCTAGACCCACCTTGGATCTTACCTTAGACCTCCTTGATCTTACCTCTAGACCAACCTTGATCTTACCTAGACCACCTTGATTCTTAATACCTAGACCCCTTGGATTCTTGCCTTCCAGACCACCTTGATCTTACCTATACCACTCTTGATCTTACCTCAGACCACCTTGATGTTACCTCTGACCAATTCCTTGATTCTTAACCTCCGACCACCTTGATCTTACCTAGACCACCTTGGATCTTGACCTACTACACCCTTGATCTTACCTCTAGACCACCTTGATCTTACCTTAGACCCTTTGATTCTTACCTCTAGGGGCCCCACCTTGATTCTTACCTCTAGACCACCTTTTGATCTTAACCTGAGATTACATTGATCTTACTGTAGTTACCCCTTTGATCTTACCTTAGACCACCTTTGATTCCTTGCCTTAGACCACCTTGATCTTAACCTAGACCCTCTTGATTCTTACCTCTAGGCCCCCTTGATCTTACCTCTAGACCAACCTTTGATCTTACGTAGACCCCTTTGATCCACTCTAGTCCCCTGATCTTACCTAGACCACCTTGATTCTACTTCTAGACCACCTTGATCTTTCCTTAGACCCCCTGATCTTACCTTAGCACTCCATTTGATCTTACCTAGACAACTTGATCTACCTCTAGGACCCCTTGATCTTACCTCTAGACCCCTTTGATCTTAACCTAGACCCTCGATCTTACCTTAGACCCCCTCTTGAACTTACTCCTAGACCCTTGATCTTACCTCTAGACCCTTCTTTGATTCTTACCCTCTAGACCTCCTCCTTGATCTTACCCTAGACCCCTCTGGATCTTACCTTCAGACCCCTTGATCTTGACCCTTAGACCCCTTGTTATCTTAGTCTAGATCCCCTCTTGATTCTTACTTGTAGACCCCTGATCTGAATTTCTCCAGACCCCTTTGATCCTTACCTCTAGACCCCTTGATTCTTGCTTCCTAGACCCTTCCTTGATTCTTGGCTCTATAGGACTTCTTGATCTTAGTTGCCTTAGACCCTTGATTCTTATCCTAGACCCTTCTGATTCTTACCTCTAGACCAACCTTGATCTTAACTCTAGGACCCTTGATCCCTTGATCGGATCCTTTGATTCTTACCTCTAGACCCCTTTGAACCTTACTCTTACCTAGACCACCTTGATCTTACCTAGACCCTTTGATCTTACCTAGACCACCTTGATCTTACCTAGACCCCTTGATCTTACCTAGACCCCTTGATCTTACCTAGACCACCTTGATCTTACCTAGACCACCTTGATCTTACCTAGACCACCTTGATCTTACCTAGACCCCCTTGATCTTACCTAGACCCCCTTGATCTTACCTAGACCACCTTGATCTTACCTAGACCCCTTGATCTTACCTAGACCCCTTGATCTTACCTAGACCACCTTGATCTTACCTAGACCCCTTGATCTTACCTAGACCACCTTGATCTTACCTAGACCACCTTGATCTTACCTAGACCCCCTTGATCTTACCTAGACCACCTTGATCTTACCTAGACCCCTTGATCTTACCTAGACCACCTTGATCTTACCTAGACCACCTTGATCTTACCTAGACCACCTTGATCTTACCTAGACCCCTTGATCTTACCTAGACCACCTTGATCTTACCTAGACCACCTTGATCTTACCTAGACCACCTTGATCTTACCTAGACCACCTTGATCTTACCTAGACCACCTTGATCTTACCTACACCCCTTGATCTTACCTAGACCACCTTGATCTTACCTAGACCCCTTGATCTTACCTAGACCCCTTTGATCTTACCTAGACCCTCTTGATCTTACCTAGACCCCTTGATCTTGCCTAGACCCCTTGATCTTACCTAGACCCCTTGATCTTACCTAGACCCCTTGATCTTACCTAGACACCCTTGATCTTACCTAGACCCCTTGATCTTACCTAGACCCCCTTGATCTTACCTAGACCACCTTGATCTTACCTAGACCCCTTGATCTTACCTAGACCCCCTTGATCTTACCTAGACCCCTTGATCTTACCTAGATCCCTTGATCTTACCTAGACCCCTTGATCTTACCTAGACCCCTTGATCTTACCTAGACCACCTTGATCTTACCTAGACCACCTTGATCTTACCTAGACCACCTTGATCTTACCTAGACCACCTTGATCTTACCTAGACCCCTTGATCTTACCTAGACCACCTTGATCTTACCTAGACCACCTTGATTTTACCTAGACCACCTTGATCTTACCTAGACCACCTTGATCTTACCTAGACCCCTTGATCTTACCTAGACCACCTTGATCTTACCTAGACCACCTTGATCTTACCTAGACCCCTTGATCTTACCTAGACCACCTTGATCTTACCTAGACCACCTTGATCTTACCTAGACCACCTTGATCTTACCTAGACCACCTTGATCTTACCTAGACCCCTTGATCTTACCTAGACCACCTTGATCTTACCTAGACCACCTTGATCTTACCTAGACCACCTTGATCTTACCTAGACCACCTTGATCTTACCTAGACCCCTTGATCTTACCTAGACCCCTTGATCTTACCTAGACCCCTTGATCTTACCTAGACCCCTTGATCTTACCTAGACCACCTTGATCTTACCTAGACCACCTTGATCTTACCTAGACCACCTTGATCTTACCTAGACCACCTTGATCTTACCTAGACCACCTTGATCTTACCTAGACCACCTTGATCTTACCTAGACCCCTTGATCTTACCTAGACCCCTTGATCTTACCTAGACCACCTTGATCTTACCTAGACCCCCTTGATCTTACCTAGACCCCTTGATCTTACTTAGACCACCTTGATCTTACATAGAACCCATGATCTTGCCTAGACCACCTTGATCTTTCCTAGACCCCTTGATCTTACTTAGACCACCTTGAGCTTACCTAGACCCCTTTATCTTACCTAGACCACCTTGATCTTACCTAGACCCCCTTGATCTTACCAAGACCCCCTTGATCTTACCTAGACCCCTTGATCTTACCTAGACCCCTTGATCTTACCTATACCCCTTGATCTTACCTAGACCACCTTGATCTTACCTAGACCACCTTGATCTTACCTAGACCCCTTGATCTTACCTAGACCACCTTGATCTTACCTAGACCACCTTGATCTTACCTAGACCACCTTGATCTTACCTAGACCCCTTGATCTTACCTAGACCCCTTGATCTTACCTAGACCCCTTGATCTTACCTAGACCCCTTGATCTTACCTAGACCACCTTGATCTTACCTAGACCACCTTGATCTTACCTAGACCACCTTGATCTTACCTAGACCACCTTGATCTTACCTAGACCCCTTGATCTTACCTAGACCATCTTGATCTTACCTAGACCACCTTGATCTCACCCATACCCCTTGATCTTACCTAGACCACCTTGATCTTACCTAGACTTCTTGATCTTACCTAGACCACCTTGATCTTCCCTAAACCACCTTGATCTTACCTAGACCCCTTGATCTTACCTAGACCCCTTGATCTTACCTAGACCACTTTGATCTTACCTAGACCACCTTGATCTTACCTAGACCACCTTGATCTTACCTAGACCCCTTGATCTTACCTAGACCCCTTGATCTTACCTAGACCCCCTTGATCTTACCTAGACCCCTTGATCTTACCTAGACCCCCTTGATCTTACCTAGACCCCTTGATCTTACCTAGACCCCTTGATCTTACCTAGACCCCCTTGATCTTACCTAGACCCCTTGATCTTACCTAGACCCCCTTGATCTTACCTAGACCCCTTGATCTTACCTAGACCCCTTACCTAGACCCCTTGATCTTACCTCGACCCCCTTTATCTTACCTAGACCCCTTGATCTTACCTAGACCCCTTGATCTTACCTAGACCCCTTGATCTTACCTAGACCCCTTGATCTTACCTAGACCCCTTGATCTTACCTAGACCCCTTGATCTTACCTAGACCCCTTGATCTTACCTAGACCCCTTGATCTTACCTAGACCCCTTGATCTTACCCCCTTGATCTTATCTAGACCTCTTGATCTTACCTAGACCACCTTGATCTTACCTAGACCCCTTGATCTTACCTAGACCCCTTGATCTTACCTAGACCACCTTGATCTTACCTAGACCCCTTGATCTTACCTAGACCACCTGATCCTAGACCCCCTTGATCTTACCTAGACCTTTGATCTTACCTAGACCACCTGGATCTTACCTAGACTACCTTGATCTTACCTAGACCCCTTGATCTTACCTAGACCCCCTAGATCTTACCTAGACCCCTTGATCTTACCTAGACCCCCTTGATCTTACCTAGACCACCTTGATCTTACCTAGACCACCTTGATCTTACCTAGACCACCTTGATCTTACCTAGACCCCTTGATCTTGATTGATCTTACCTAGACCACCTTGATCTTACCTAGACCATCTTACTAGACCACCTTGATATTACCTAGACCCCTTGATCTTACCTAGACCACCTTGATCTTACCTAGACCACCTTGATCTTACCTAGACCACCTTGATCTTACCTAGACCACCTTGATCTTACCTAGACCACCTTGATCTTACCTAGACCCCTTGATCTTACCTAGACCACCTTGATCTTACCTAGACCACCTTGATCTTACCTAGACCACCTTTGATCTTACCTAGACCACCTTGATCTTACCTAGACCATCCTAGACCCCTTGGTCTTACCTAGACCACCTTGATCTTACCTAGACCACCTTGATCTTACCTAGACCACCTTGATCTTACCTAGACCACCTTGATCTTACCTAGACCACCTTGATCTTACCTAGACCACCTTGATCTTACCTAGACCACCTTGATCTTACCTAGACCCCTTGATCTTACCTAGACCCCTTGATCTTCCCTAGACCCCTTGATCTTACCTAGACCACCATGATCTTACCTAGACCCTTACCTAGACCACCTTGATCTTACCTAGACCACCTTGATCTTACCTAGACCACCTTGATCTTACCTAGACCACCTTGATCTTACCTAGACCCCTTGATCTTACCTAGACCACCTTGATCTTACCTAGACCCCTTGATCTTACCTAGACCACCTTGATCTTACCTAGACCACCTTGATCTTACCTAGACCCCTTGATCTTACCTAGACCCCTTGATCTTACCTAGACCCCTTGATCTTACCTAGACCCCTTGATCTTACCTAGACCCCCTTGATCTTACCTAGACCCCTTGATCTTACCTATACTTACCTAGACCCCTTGATCTTACCTAGACCCCTTGATCTTACCTAGACCCCTTGATATTACCTAGACCCCTTGATCTTACCTAGACCCCTTGATCTTACCTAGACCCCTTGATCTTACCTAGACCCCTTGATCTTACCTAGACCCCTTGATCTTACCTAGACCCCTTGATCTTACCTAGACCCCTTGATCTTACCTAGACCCCTTGATCTTACCTAGACCCCCTTGATCTTACCTAGACCCCTTGATCTTACCTAGACCCCCTTGATCTTACCTAGACCACCTTGATCTTACCTAGACCCCTTGATCTTACCTAGACCCCTTGATCTTACCTAGACCCCTTGATCTTACCTAGACCCCTTGATCTTACCTAGACCCCTTGATCTTACCTAGACCCCTTGATCTTACCTAGACCCCTTGATCTTACCTAGACCCTTTGATCTTACCTAGACCCCTTGATCTTACCTAGACCCCCTTGATCTTACCTAGACCACCTTGATCTTACCTAGACCACCTTGATCTTTCCTAGACCCCTTGATCTTACCTAGACCCCTTGATCTTACCTAGACCACCTTGATCTTACCTAGACCCCTTGATCTTACCTAGACCACCTTGATCTTACCTAGACCACCTTGATCTTACCTAGACCCCTTGATCTTACCTAGACCACCTTGATCTTACCTAGACCACCTTGATCTTACCTAGACCCCTTGATCTTACCTAGACCCCTTGATCTTACCTAGACCCCTTGATCTTACCTAGACCACCTTGATCTTACCTAGACCACCTTGATCTTACCTAGACCACCTTGATCTTACCTAGACCCCTTGATCTTACCTAGACCACCTTGATCTTACCTAGACCACCTTGATCTTACCTAGACCCCTTGATCTTACCTAGACCACCTTGATCTTACCTAGACCACCTTGATCTTACATAGACCACCTGGATCTTACCTAGACCACCTTGATCTTACCTAGACCCCTTGATCTTACCTATACCGCCTTGATCTTACCTAGACCACCTTGTTCTTACCTAGACCCCTTGATCTTACCTAGACCACCTTGATCTTACCTAGACAACCTTGATCTTACCTAGACCACCTTTATCTTACCTAGACCACCTTGATCTTACCTAGACCCCTTGATCTTACCTAGACCCCTTGATCTTACCTAGACCACCTTGATCTTACCTAGACCACCTTGATCTTACCTAGACCCCTTGATCTTACCTAGACCACCTTGATCTTACCTAGACCACCTTGATCTTACCTAGACCCCTTGATCTTACCTAGACCACCTTGATCTTACCTAGACCACCTTGATCTTACCTAGACCACCTTGATCTTACCTAGACCACCTTGATCTTACCTAGACCACCTTGATCTTACCTAGACCCCTTGATCTTACCTAGACCACCTTGATCTTACCTAGACCCCTTGATCTTACCTAGACCCCTTGATCTTATCTAGACCCCTTGATCTTACCTAGACCACCTTGATCTTACCTAGACCCCTTGATCTTACCTAGACCACCTTGATCTTACCTAGACCCCTTGATCTTACCTAGACCCCTTGATCTTACCTAGACCCCTTGATCTTACCTAGACCCCTTGATCTTACCTAGACCACCTTGATCTTACCTATACCCCTTGATCTTACCTAGACCCCTTGATCTTACCTAGACCCCCTTGATCTTACCTAGACCCTCTTGATCTTACCTAGACCCCTTGATCTTACCTAGATCCCTTGATCTTACCTAGACCCCTTGATCTTACCTAGATCCCTTGATCTTACCTAGACCCCATGATCTTACCTAGACCCCTTGATCTTACCTAGACCCCCTTTATCTTACCTAGACCCCTTGATCTTACCTAGACCCCCTTGATCTTACCTAGACCACCTTGATCTTACCTAGACCCCCTTGATCTTACCTAGACCCCTTGATCTTACCTAGACCCCTTGATCTTACCTAGACCACCTTGATCTTACCTATCTTACCTAGGCCCCTTGATCTTACCTAGACCCCTTGATCTTACGTTGACCCCTTGATCTTACCTAGTCCCCTTGATCTTACCTAGACCAATTGATCTTACCTAGACCACCTTGATCTTACCTAGACCCCTTGATCTTACCTAGACCCCCTTGATCTTACCTAGACCACCTTGATTTTACCTAGACCCCTTGATCTTACCTAGACCACCTGGATGTTACCTAGACCCCCTTGATCTTACCTAGACCACCTTGATCTTACCTAGACTACCTTGATCTTACCTAGACCCCTTGATCTTACTTAGACCACCTTGATCTTACCTAGACCACCTTGATCTTACCTAGACCACCTTGATCTTACCTAGACCACCTTGATCTTACCTAGATCTTACCTTGACCTTACCTAGACCACCTTGATCTTACCTAGACCCCTTGATCTTACCTAGACCACCTTGATCTTACCTAGACCACCTTGATCTTACCTAGACCACCTTGATCTTACCTAGACCATCTTGATCTTACCTAGACCCCTTGATCTTACCTAGACCACCTTGATCTTACCTAGACCACCTTTATCTTACCTAGACCACCTTGATCTTACCTAGACCACCTTGATCTTGATCTTACCTAGACCCCTTGATCTTACCTAGACCTCCTCGATCTTACCTAGACCACCTTGATCTTACCTAGACCCCTTGATCTTACCTAGACCACCTTGATCTTACCTAGACCACCTTGATCTTACCTAGACTACCTTGATCTTACCTAGACCCCTTGATCTTACCTTGACCACCTTGATCTTACCTAGACCCCTTGATCTTACCTAGACCACCTGGATGTTACCTAGACCCTCCTGGATCTTACCTAGACCACCTTGATCTTACCTAGACCCCTTGATCTTACCTAGACCACCTTGATCTTACCTAGACTACCTTGATCTTACCTAGACCCCTTGATCTTACCTAGACCACCTTGAACTTACCTAGACCCCTTGATCTTACCTAGACCCCTTGATCTTACCTAGACCACCTTGATATTACCTAGACCACCTTGATCTTAACTAGACCACCTTGATGTTACCTAGACCACCTTGATCTTACCTAAACCACCTTGATCTTACATAGACCCCTTGATCTTAAATGGACCCCTTGATCTTACCTAGACCACCTTGATCTTACCTAGACCACCTTGATCTTACCTAGACCACCTTGATCTTACATAGACCCCTTGATCTTAAATAGACCCCTTGATCTTACCTAGACCCCTTGATCTTACCTAGACCCCCTTGATCTTACCTAGACCCCCTTGATCTTACCTAGGCCCTTCTTGATCTTACCTAGACCCCCTTTGATCTTACCTGGACCCACCTTGATCTTGCCTAGACCCCTTGATTTTACCTAGACCCCTTGATCTTACCTAGACCCCTTGATCTTACCTAGACCCCTTGATCTTACCTAGACCCCTTGATCTTACCTAGACCCCTTGATCTTGATCTTACCTAGACACTTTGATCTTACCTAGACCACCTTGATCTTACCTAGGCCCCTTGATGTTACCTCGACCCCTTGATCTTACCTAGACCCCCTTGATCTTACCTAGACCCCCTTGATCTTACCTAGACCACCTTGATCTTACCAAGACCCCTTGATCTTACCTATACCCCTTGATCTTACCTAGACCCCTTGATCTTACCTAGACCCCTTTAATCTTACCTAGACCCCTTGATCTTACCTAGACCGCCTTGATCTTACCAAGACCACCTTGATCTTACCTAGACCCCTTGATCTTACCTAGACCCCTTGATCTTACATTTACCCCTTGATCTTACCTAGACCCCTTGATCTTACCTAGACCACCTTGATCTTACCTAGACCACCTTGATCTTACCTAGACCACCTTGATCTTACCTAGACCCCTTGATCTTACCTAGACCACCTTGATCTTACCTAGACCACCTTGATCTTACCTAGACCCCTTGATCTTACCTAGACCACCTTGATCTTACCTAGACCACCTTGATCTTACCTAGACCACCTTGATCTTACCTAGACCCCTTGATCTTACCTAGACCACCTTGATCTTACCTAGACCACCTTGATCTTACCTAGACCACCTTGATCTTACCTAGACCACCTTGATCTTACCTAGACCCCTTGATCTTACCTAGACCACCTTGATCTTACCTAGACCACCTTGATCTTACCTAGACCCCTTGATCTTACCTAGACCACCTTGATCTTACCTAGACCACCTTGATCTTACCTAGACCCCTTGATCTTACCTAGACCACCTTGATCTTACCTAGACCACCTTGATCTTACCTAGACCACCTTGATCTTACCTAGACCACCTTGATCTTACCTAGACCCCTTGATCTTACCTAGACCACCTTGATCTTACCTAGACCACCTTGATCTTACCTAGACCACCTTGATCTTACCTAGACCCCTTGATCTTACCTAGACCACCTTGATCTTACCTAGACCACCTTGATCTTACCTAGACCACCTTGATCTTACCTAGACCACCTTGATCTTACCTAGACCACCTTGATCTTACCTAGACCACCTTGATCTTACCTAGACCACCTTGATCTTACCTAGACCACCTTGATCTTACCTAGACCACCTTGATCTTACCTAGACCACCTTGATCTTACCTAGACCCTTTGATCTTACCTAGACCACCTTGATCTTACCTAGACCCCTTGATCTTAACTAGACCCCTTGATCTTAACTAGACCCCTTGATCTTACCTAGACCACCTTGATCTTACCTAGACCACCTTGATCTTACCTAGACCACCTTGATCTTACCTAGACCACCTTGATCTTACCTAGACCCCTTGATCTTACCTAGACCCCCTTGATCTTACCTAGACCCCTTGATCTTACCTAGACCCCTTGATCTTACCTAGACCCCTTGATCTTACCTAGACCCCTTGATCTTACCTAGACCCCTTGATCTTACCTAGACCCCTTGATCTTACCTAGACCCCCTTGATCTTACCTAGACCCCTTGATCTTACCTAGACCCCTTGATCTTACCTAGACCCTCTTGATCTTACCTAGACCCCTTGATCTTACCTAGACCCCTTGATCTTACCTAGACCCCTTGATCTTACCTAGACCCCTTGATCTTACCTAGACCCCTTGATCTTACCTAGACCCCTTGATCTTACCTAGACCCCCTTGATCTTACCTAGACCCCTTGATCTTACCTAGACCCCTTGATCTTACCTAGACCCCTTGATCTTACCTAGACCACCTTGATCTTACCTAGACCACCTGGATCTTACCTAGACTACCTTGATCTTACCTAGACCCCTTGATCTTACCTAGACCACCTGGATCTTACCTAGACTACCTTGATCTTACCTAGACCCCTTGATCTTACCTAGACCACCTTGATCTTACCTTGACCCCTTGATCTTACCTAGACCATCTGGACCACCTTGATCTGACCCCTTACCTAGACCCCTTGATCTTACCTAGACCACCTTGATCTTACCTAGACCCCTTGATCTTACCTAGACCACCTTGATCTTACCTAGACCCCTTGATCTTACCTAGACCACCTTGATCTTACCTAGACCACCTTGATCTTACCTAGACCACCTTGATCTTACCTAGACCACCTTGATCTTACCTAGACCCCTTGATCTTACCTAGACCCCTTGATCTTACCTAGACCCCTTGATCTTACCTAGACCCCTTGATCTTACCTAGACCACCTTGATCTTACCTAGACCCCCTTGATCTTACCTAGACCACCTTGATCTTACCTAGACCACCTTGATCTTACCTAGACCACCTTGATCTTACCTAGACCACCTTGATCTTACCTAGACCACCTTGATCTTACCTAGACCACCTTGATCTTACCTAGACCATCTTACATAGACCACCTTGATCTTACCTAGACCACCTTGATGTTACCTATACCCCTTGATCTTACCTAGACCACCTTGATCTTACCTAGACCCCTTGATCTTACCTAGACCACCTTGATCTTACCTAGACCACCTTGATCTTACCTAGACCACCTTGATCTTACCTAGACCACCTTGATCTTACCTAGACCACCTTGATCTTACCTAGACCACCTTGATCTTACCTAGACCACCTTGATCTTACCTAGACCCCTTGATCTTACCTAGACCACCTTGATCTTACCTAGACCACCTTGATCTTACCTAGACCACCTTGATCTTACCTAGACCACCTTTATCTTACCTAGATCTTACCTAGACCACCTTGATCTTACCTAGACCACCTTGATCTTACCTAGACCCCTTGATCTTACCTAGACCCCTTGATCTTACCTAGACCACCTTGATCTTACCTAGACCACCTTGATCTTACCTAGACCCCCTTGTTCTTACCTCGACCACCTTGATCTTACCTAGACCACCTTGATCTTACCTAGACTACCTTGATCTTACCTAGACCACCTTGATCTTACCTAGACCACCTTGATCTTACCTAGACCCCTTGATCTTACCTAGGCCCCTTGATCTTACCTAGACCACCCTGATCTTACGTAGACCCCTTGATCTTACCTAGTCCCCTTGATCTTACCTAGACCACCTTGATCTTACCTAGACCACCTTGATCTTACCTAGACCCCTTGATCTTACCTAGACCCCCTTGATCTTACCTAGACAACTTGACCTTACCTAGACCCCTTGATCTTACCTAGACCCCTTGATCTTACCTAGACCCCTTGATCTTACCTAGACCCCCTTGAACTTACCTAGACCCCTTGATCTTACCTAGACCCCCTTGATCTTACCTAGACCTCCTTGATCTTACCTAGACCCCTTGATCTTACCTAGACCCCTTGATCTTACCTAGACCCCCTTGATCTTACCTAGACCCCCTTGATCTTACCTAGACCCCTTGATCTTACCTAGACCCCTTGATCTTACCTAGACCCCTTGATCTTACCTAGACCCCCTTGATCTTACCTAGACCCCTTGATCTTACCTAGACCCCCTTGATCTTACCTAGACCACCTTGATCTTACCTAGACCCCCTTGATCTTACCTAGACCTTTTGATCTTACCTAGATCCCTTGATCTTACCTAGACCCCTTGATCTTACCTAGACCCCTTGATCTTACCTAGACCACCTGGATCTTACCTAGACTACCTTGATCTTACCTAGACCCCTTGATCTTACCTAGACCACCTGGATCTTACCTAGACTACCTTGATCTTACCTAGACCCTTTGATCTTACCTAGACCACCTTGATCTTACCTAGACCCCTTGATCTTACCTAGACCACCTGGAACTTACCAAGACCCCCTTGATCTTACCTAGACCACCTTGATCTTACCTAGACTACCTTGATCTTACCTAGACCCCTTGATCTTACCTAGACCACCTTGATCTTACCTAGACCACCTTGATCTTACCTAGACCACCTTGATCTTACCTAGACCCCTTGATCTTACCTAGACCCCTTGATCTTACCTAGACCACCTTGATCTTACCTAGACCACCTTGATCTTACCTAGACCCCCTTGATCTTACCTAGACCCCCTTGATCTTACCTAGACCCCCTTGAGCTTACCTAGACCACCTTGATCTTACCTAGACCACCTTGATCTTACCTAGACCACCTTGATCTTACCTAGACCTCCTTGGTCTTACCTAGTCCACCTTGATCTTACCTAGACAACCTTGATCTTACCTAGACCACCTTGATCTTACCTAGACCACCTTGATCTTACCTAGACCCTTTGATCTTACCTAGACCACCTTGATCTTACCTAGACCCCTTGACCTTACCTAGACCCCTTGATCTTACCTAGACCACCTTGATCTTACCTAGACCACCTTGATCTTACCTAGACCACCTTGATCTTACCTAGACCACCTTGATCTTACCTAGACTACCTTGATCTTACCTAGACCCCTTGATCTTACCTAGTCCCCCTTGATCTTACCTAGACCCCTTGATCTTACCTAGACCCCTTGATCTTACCTAGACCCCTTGATCTTACCTAGACCCCTTGATCTTACCTAGACCCCTTGATCTTACCTAGACCCCTTGATCTTACCTAGACCACCTTGATCTTACCTAGACCCCTTGATCTTACCTAGACCCCCTTGATCTTACCTAGACCCCTTGATCTTACCTAGACCCCTTGATCTTACCTAGACCCCTTGATCTTACCTAGACCCCCTAGATCTTACCTAGACCCCTTGATCTTACCTAGACCCCCTTGATCTTACCTAGACCACCTTGATCTTACCTAGGCCCCTTGATCTTACCTAGACCCCTTGATCTTACCTAGACCCCCTTGATCTTACCTAGACCCCCTTGATCTTACCTAAACCCCTTACCTAGATTGATCTTACCTAGACCACCTTGATCTTACCTAGACCAGACCTTGATCTAGACCTTGATCTTACATAGACCCCTTGATCTTGCCTAGACTTCCTTGATCTTACCTAGACCCCTTGATCTTACCTAGACCACCTTGATCTTTCGTAGACCCCTTGATCTTACCTAGACCACCTTGATCTTACCTAGACCCGTTTGATCTTACCTAGACCACCTTGATCTTACCTAGACCACCTTGATCTTACCTAGACCCCTTGATCTTACCTAGACCACCTTGATCTTACCTAGACCACCTTGATCTTACCTAGACCCCTTGATCTTACCTAGACCACCTTGATCTTACCTAGACCACCTTGATCTTACCTAGACCACCTTGATCTTACCTAGACCACCTTGATCTTACCTAGACCCCTTGATCTTACCTAGACCACCTAGACCACCTTGATCTTACCTAGACCATCTTACCTAGACCACCTTGATCTTACCTAGACCACCTTGATCTTACCTAGACCACCTTGATCTTACCTAGACCACCTTGATCTTACCTAGACCACCTTGATCTTACCTAGACCACCTTGATCTTACCTAGACCCCTTGATCTTACCTAGACCTCCTCGATCTTACCTAGACCACCTTGATCTTACCTAGACCCCTTGATCTTACCTAGACCATCTTGATCTTACCTAGACCACCTTGATCTTACCTATACCCCTTGATCTTACCTAGACCACCTTGATCTTACCTAGACTTCTTGATCTTACCTAGACCACCTTGATCTTACCTAGACCACCTTGATCTTACCTAGACCCCTTGATCTTACCTAGACCACCTTGATCTTACCTAGACCACCTTGATCTTACCTAGACCACCTTGATCTTACCTAGACCCCTTGATCTTACCTAGACCACCTTGATCTTACCTAGACCCCTTGATCTTACCTAGACCACCTTGATCTTACCTAGACCACCTTGATCTTACCTAGACCACCTTGATCTTACCTAGACCACCTTGATCTTACCTAGACCCCTTGATCTTACCTAGACCACCTTGATCTTACCTAGACCCCTTGATCTTACCTAGACCACCTTGATCTTACCTAGACCACCTTGATCTTACCTAGACCCCTTGATCTTACCTAGACCCCCTTGATCTTACCTAGACCACCTTGATCTTACCTAGACCCCTTGATCTTAGCTAGACCTCCTCGATCTTACCTAGACCACCTTGATCTTACCTAGACCCCTTGATCTTACCTAGACCACCTTGATTTTACCTATACCCCTTGATCTTACCTAGACCACCTTGATATTACCTAGACCCCTTGATCTTACCTAGACCACTTTGATCTTACCTAGACCACCTTGATCTTACCTAGATCCCTTGATCTTACCTAGACCCCTTGATCTTACCTAGACCCCTTGATCTTACCTAGACCACCTTGATCTTACCTAGACCCCTTGATCTTACCTAGACCACCTTGATCTTACCTAGACCCCCTTGATCTTACCTAGATCTTCTTGATCTTACCTATACCCCTTGATCTTACCTAGACCACCTTGATCTTACCTAGACCCCTTGATCTTACCTAGACCCCTTGATCTTACCTAGACCACCTTGATCTTACCTAGACCCCTTGATCTTACCTAGACCCCTTGATCTTACCTAGACCACCTTGATCTTACCTAGACCCCTTGATCTTACCTAGACCACCTTGATCTTACCTAGACCACCTTGATCTTACCTAGACCCCTTGATCTTACCTAGACCACCTTGATCTTACCTAGACCACCTTGATCTTACCTAGACCACCTTGATCTTACCTAGACCACCTTGATCTTACCTAGACCCCTTGATCTTACCTAGACCACCTTGATCTTACCTAGACCACCTTGATCTTACCTAGACCCCTTGATCTTACCTAGACCACCTTGATCTTACCTAGACCACCTTGATCTTACCTAGACCACCTTGATCTTACCTAGACCCCTTGATCTTACCTAGACCACCTTGATCTTACCTAGACCACCTTGATCTTACCTAGACCACCTTGATGTTACCTAGACCACCTTGATCTTACCTAGACCACCTTGATCTTACCTAGACCACCTTGATCTTACCTACACCCCTTGATCTTACCTAGACCACCTTGATCTTACCTAGACCCCTTGATCTTACCTAGACCACCTTGTTCTTACCTAGACCATTTTGAGCTTACCTAGACCACCTTGATCTTACCTAGACTACCTTGATCTTACCTAGACCACCTTGATCTTACCTAGACCACCTTGATCTTACCTAGACCACCTTGATCTTACCTAGACCACCTTGATCTTACCTAGACCACCTTGATCTTACCTAGACCCCTTGATCTTACCTAGTCCCCTTGATCTTACCTAGACCACCTTGATCTTACCTAGACCACCTTGATCTTACCTAGACCCCTTGATCTTACGTAGACCACCTTGATCTTACCTAGACCACCTTGATCTTACCTAGACCACCTTGAACTTACCTAGACCCCCGTGATCTTACCTAGACCCCTTGAGCTTACTTAGACCACCTTGATCTTACATAGACCCCTTGATCTTGCCTAGACCTCCTTGATCTTTCCTAGACCCCTTGAGCTTACCTAGACCACCTTGATCTTACCTAGACCCCTTTATCTTACCTAGACCACCTTGATCTTACCTAGACCATCTTGATCTTACCTAGACCACCTTGATCTTACCTAGACCCCTTGAGCTTACTTAGACCACCTTTATCTTACATAGACCCCTTGATCTTGCCTAGACCTCCTTGATCTTTCCTAGACCCCTTGAGCTTACCTAGACCACCTTGATCTTACCTAGACCCCTTTATCTTACCTAGACCACCTTGATCTTACCTAGACCCCCTTGATCTTACCTAGACCCCCTTGATCTTACCTAGACCATCTTGATCTTACCTAGACCACCTTGATCTTTCCTAGACCCCTTGATCTTACCTAGACCACCTTGATCTTACCTAGACCTTTTGATCTTACCTAGACCACCTTGATCTTACCTAGACCCCTTTGATCTTACCTAGACCCCCTTGATCTTACCTAGACCACCTTGATCTTACCTAGACTGTTGCAACCCCTGAATGGGTTAAAATGATTATTATGTATATATATAATTTATATTATCTTTTCATATAATTTTATATTGCTTATATTTGCGATAATAGCTAAATCGTAAAAATATTGCTTTATATTCTTATTTGACTTATGTTGTTAGGATGTACATAATATGTGCTCAGTTCAAGTCTTGATTGTCAAACTACTGTAATTATCGCTTGTCGCTCGTTATACTGCCGGCTTCTGAGCTGTGCTGTCCACGGGGCTATCACGTGATCGAGGGGGGGGGGTGTCCTCACCTCTCGTGAAGTATTCAGTCTGCTCTAGACTCGCTTGGTGGTTGGACAGATTGTCTGTCTCATTATTCTTGTTAGTTCTGTAGAACTTTGTTCACAGAACATTGTATAGACTTAGTGATTTTCGACGTTGTACTGAGGTTGTGTGTCGCTTAGACACTCTGAACATCTCAGGTCCTTAGCTATAGCTTCTGACCTAATTTGTACTGGTTTCTGTGTATTGTCACAGTCGGGTTTTTCCTATGCTGAACTTAGATTCAGTAGTATGGGAGTTTTGTAACATTTGTGGAGGATCTGCTGATGGTCCCTACTTAGTGTCGTTATATTATCTCCTTGATCCTGATTGTGTCGCAGTCGCTTGTTATATGGCTATTGGGCTTAGCATTCTTTTCATTGTTCAAGCAGACTGTTCTGGTTGCCAGTCGGTCAAGAAGTTATTTTATTTGAGGACTTTGTCAGTCACTTGTTTAAGTCTAGTCGAGTCGTGAGACATAGTGAACTACTTAGAGCACTTACACGCGTACACAAACTTACTTGTACATATTTGTAATATCTTATTAAATGTTAATGTACCAGACGGTACTTAAGAATTATAAATGTGATATGTGCTTTCAGCACAATAATATTGAACTCGAGAGATTGATTTTATTTTGATTGCTGTGATTAATTTAATTTGATAATATACCTCTAGACTTAATAAATTTATTAAATTTTAATTTCTCTAGTTAGTAGCCTACCAGTTGTAATCCTGAAGCATTATTGAATAATACTGAATTTTAATGGATAATTGGACAAGGATACTGACTACTTGTTACGAAAACCCAGTAAAAGGCTGGATGCTAGAAGGGCAGTCCTTTCTAGTATTCACTGGAGATCTCTAAGCTTTTAGAATCGCGTTTTTTGTAACACCTTGATCTTACCTAGACCATTTGATCTTACCTAGACCCCCTTGATCTTACCTAGACCCCTTGATCTTACCTAGACCACCTTGATCTTACCTAGACCACCTTGATCTTACCTAGACCACCTTGATCTTACCTAGACATCCTTGATCTTACCTAGACCCCTTGATCTTACCTAGACCCCTTGATCTTACCTAGACCCCTTGATCTTTCCTAGACCCCTTGATCATACCTAGACCCCTTGATCTTACCTAGACCCCTTGATCTTTCCTAGACCCCTTGATCTTACCTAGACCCCTTGATCTTACCCAGACCCCTTGATCTTTCCTAGACCCCTTGATCTTACCTAGACCCCTTGATCTTACCTAGGCCCCTTGATCTTAGCTAGACCCCCTTGATCTTACCTAGACCCCCGTGATATTACCTAGAACCCCCTTGATCTTACCTAGACCCCCTTGATCTTACCTAGACTCCCTCGATATTACCTAGACCACCCTTGATCTTACCTAGACCCTCCTTGATCTTACCTAGAGCCCCTTGATCTTACCTAGACCCCCCTTGATCTTACCTAGACCCTCCTTGATCTTACCTAGACCCCCTTGATCTTACCTAGACCCCTTGATCTTACCTAGACCCTCCTTGATCTTACCTAGACTACCCTTGGTCTTACCTAGACCCTCCTTGATCTTGCCTTCACCCCCCCCCCTGCACCGCCACTGCTCTGTAAATTAGTGAGGCCTGTACCTGGAGTGTGCTACATACTCCAGTTTGTCAAAATAACTTACAGGTTTAGGTGGTGTTAAGTAAGGTATAGAACTGGAGGATCTGCTACATGCATTATGAATCTGCTACATGCATTATGAATCTGCTACATGCATTATGAATCTGCTACATGCATTATGAATCTGCTACATGCATTATGAATCTGCTACATTCATTATGAATCTGCTACATGCATTATGAATCTGCTATATGCATTATGAATCTGCTACATGCATTATGAATCTGCTATATGCATTATAAATCTGCTATATGCATTATGAATCTGCTACATGCATTATGAATCTGCTATATGCATTATGAATCTGCTACATGCATTATGAATCTGCTATATGCATTATGAATCTGCTACATGCATTATGAATCTGCTATATGCATTATGAATCTGCTACATGCATTATGAATCTGCTACATGCATTATGAATCTGCTATATGCATTATGAATCTGCTACATGCATTATGAACCTGCTACATGCATTATGAATCTGCTACATGCATTATGAATCTGCTACATGCATTATGAATCTGCTACATGCATTATGAATCTGCTATATGCATTATGAATCTGCTACATGCATTATGAATCTGCTACATGCATTATGAATCTGCTATATGCATTATGAATCTGTTATATGCATTATGAATCTGCTACATGTATTATGAATCTGCTACATTCATTATGAATCTGCTACATGCATTATGAATCTGCTACATGCATTATGAATCTGCTACATGCATTATGAATCTGCTACATGCATTATGAATCTGCTACATGCATTATGAATCAGCTATATGCATTATGAATCTGCTACATGCATTATGAATCTGCTACATGCATTATGAATCTGCTACATGCATTATGAATCTGCTATATGCATTATGACTGCATATAGCAGGGGAGAGTAATCTCCCCAGAAGACATAATGTACTTAGAACTGTTGGCCTGGGAACCCACCAACGACCTTCAGAATCTGTGTGCAGTCTGTTATTGCACGTGGTTTCTGTGGGGATGTTGGTGGGTAGTGGTTGCTGTGGGTAGTGGTTGATGTGGGTAGTGGTTGCTGTGGGTAGTGGTTGCTGTGGGTAGTGGTTGTTGTGGGTAGTGGTTGTTGTTTGTAGTGGTTGCTGTGGGTAGTAGTTGCTGTGGGTAGTGGTTGCTGTGGGTAGTGGTTGTTGTGGGTAGTGGTTGCTGTGGGTAGTGGTTGTGGGTAGTGGTTGCTGTGGGTAGTGGTTGCAGTGGGTAGTGGTTGCTGTGGGTAGTGGTTGCTGTGGGTAGTGGTTGCTGTGGGTAGTGGTTGCTGTGGGTAGTGGTTGTTGTGGGTAGTGGTTGCTGTGGGTAGTGGTTGCTGTGGGTAGTGGTTGCTGTGGGTAGTGGTTATTGTGGGTAGTGGTTGCTGTAGGTAGTGGTTGCTGTGGGTAGTGGTTGCTGTGGGTAGTGGTTGTTGTGGGTAGTGGTTGCAGTGGGTAGTGGTTGCTGTGGGTAGTGGTTGCTGTGGGTAGTGGTTGCTGTGGGTAGTGGTTGTTGTGGGTAGTGGTTGTTGTGGGTAGTGGTTGCAGTGGGTAGTGGTTGCTGTGGGTAGTGGTTGTTGTGGGTAGTGGTTGCAGTGGGTAGTGGTTGCTGTGGGTAGTCGTTGCTGTGGGTAGTGGTTGTTGTGGGTAGTGGTTGTTGTGGGTAGTGGTTGCAGTGGGTAGTGGTTGCTGTGGGTAGTGGCTGTTGTGGGTAGTGGTTGCAGTGGGTAGTGGTTGCTGTGGGTAGTGGTTGTTGTGGGTAGTGGTTGTTGTGGGTAGTGGTTGCAGTGGGTAGTGGTTGCTGTGGGTAATGGTTGCTGTGGGTAGTGGTTGCTGTGGGTAGTGGTTGCTGTGGGTAGTGGTTGCTGTGGAGTAGTGGTTGCTGTGGGTAGTGGTTGCTTTGGGTAGTGGTTGTTGTGTGTAGTGGTTGCTGTGGGTAGTGGTTGCTGTGGGTAGTGGTTGCTGTGGGTAGTGGTTGTGGGTAGTGGTTGCTGTGGGTAGTGGTTGCAGTGGGTAGTGGTTGCTGTGGGTAGTGGTTGCTGTGGGTAGTGGTTGCTGTGGGTAGTGGTTGCTGTGGGTAGTGGTTGTTGTGGGTAGTGGTTGCTGTGGGTAGTGGTTGTTGTGGGTAGTGTTTGCTGTGGGTAGTGGTTGCTGTGGGTAGTGGTTGCTGTGGGTAGTGGTTGTTGTGAGTAGTGGTTACTGTAGGTAGTGGTTGCAGTGGGTAGTGATTGCTGTGGGTAGTGGTTGCAGTGGGTAGTAGTTGCTGTGGGTAGTGGTTGCTGTGGGTAGTGGTTTCTGTGGGTAGTGGTTGTTGTGGGTAGTGGTTGCTGTGGGTAGTGGTTGCAGTGGGTAGTGGTTGTTGTGGGTAGTGGTTGATGTGGGTAGTGGTTGCTGTGGGTAGTGGTTGCTGTGGGTAGTGGTTGTTGTGGGTAGTGGTTGTTGTGGGTAGTGGTTGCTGTGGGTAGTAGTTGCTGTGGGTAGTGGTTGCTGTGGGTAGTGGTTGTTGTGGGTAGTGGTTGCTGTGGGTAGTGGCTGTGGGTAGTGGTTGCTGTGGGTAGTGGATGCAGTGGGTAGTGGTTGCTGTGGGTAGTGGTTGCTGTGGGTAGTGGTTGCTGTGGGTAGTGGTTGCTGTGGGTAGTGGTTGTTGTGGGTAGTGGTTGCTGTGGGTAGTGGTTGCTGTGGGTAGTGGTTGCTGTGGGTAGTGGTTATTGTGGGTAGTGGTTGCTGTAGGTAGTGGTTGCTGTGGGTAGTGGTTGCTGTGGGTAGTGGTTGTTGTGGGTAGTGGTTGCAGTGGGTAGTGGTTGCTGTGGGTAGTGGTTGCTGTGGGTAGTGGTTGCTGTGGGTAGTGGTTGTTGTGGGTAGTGGTTGTTGTGGGTAGTGGTTGCAGTGGGTAGTGGTTGCTGTGGGTAGTGGTTGTTGTGGGTAGTGGTTGCAGTGGGTAGTGGTTGCTGTGGGTAGTGGTTGCTGTGGGTAGTGGTTGTTGTGGGTAGTGGTTGTTGTGGGTAGTGGTTGCAGTGGGTAGTGGTTGCTGTGGGTAGTGGTTGTTGTGGGTAGTGGTTGCAGTGGGTAGTGGTTGCTGTGGGTAGTGGTTGTTGTGGGTAGTGGTTGTTGTGGGTAGTGGTTGCAGTGGGTAGTGGTTTCTGTTGGTAATGGTTGCTGTGGGTAGTGGTTCCTGTGGGTAGTGGTTGCTGTGGGTAGTGGTTGCTGTGGAGTAGTGGTTGCTGTGGGTAGTGGTTGCTTTGGGTAGTGCTTGTTGTGTGTAGTGGTTGCTGTGGGTAGTGGTTGCTGTGGGTAGTGGTTGCTGTGGGTAGTGGTTGCTGTGGGTAGTGGTTTCTGTGGGTAGTGGTTGCTGTGGGTAGTGGTTGTGGGTAGTGGTTGCTGTGGGTAGTGGTTGCTGTGGGTAGTGGTTGCTGTGGGTAGTGGTTGCTGTGGGTAGTGGTTGCTGTGGGTAGTGGTTGCTGTGGGTAGTGGTTGCTGTGGGTAGTGGTTGTTGTGGGTAGTGGTTGTTGTGGGTAGTGGTTGCTGTGGGTAGTGGTTGTTGTGGGTAGTGGTTGCAGTGGGTAGTGGTTGCTGTGGGTAGTGGTTGCTGTGGGTAGTGGTTGCAGTGGGTAGTGGTTGCTGTGGGTAGTGGTTGCAGTGGGTAGTGGTTGCTGTGGGTAGTGGTTGCTGTGGGTAGTGGTTGCAGTGGGTAGTGGTTGCTGTGGGTAGTGGTTGCTGTGGGTAGTGGTTGCTGTGGGTAGTGGTTTCTGTGGGTAGTGGTTGTTGTGGGTAGTGGTTGCTGTGTGTAGTGGTTGTAGTGGGTAGTGGTTGTTGTGGGTAGTGGTTGCTGTGGGTAGTGGTTGCTGTGGGTAGTGGTTGCTGTGGGTAGTGGTTGTTGTGGGTACTGGTTGCTGTGTTTAGTGGTTGTTGTGGGTAGTGGTTGCTGTGGGTAGTGGTTGCTGTGGGTAGTGGTTGCTGTGGGTTGTGGTTGTTGTGGGTAGTGGTTGCTGTGGGTAGTGGTTGCAGTGGGTAGTGGTTGCTGTGGGTAGTGGTTGCAGTGGGTAGTGGTTGCTGTGGGTAGTGGTTGCTGTGGGTAGTGGTTTCTGTGGGTAGTGGTTGTTGTGGGTAGTGGTTGCTGTGGGTAGTGGTTGCAGTGGGTAGTGGTTGTTGTGGGTAGTGGTTGCTGTGGGTAGTGGTTGCTGTGGGTAGTGGTTGCTGTGGGTAGTTGGTGCTGTGGGTAGTGGTTGCTGTGGGTAGTGGTTGTTGTGGGTAGTGGTTGCTGTGGGTAGTGGTTGCTGTGGGTAGTGGTTGTTGTGGGTAGTGGTTGTTGTGGGTAGTGGTTGCTGTGGGTAGTAGTTGCTGTGGGTAGTGGTTGCTGTGGGTAGTGGTTGTTGTGGGTAGTGGTTGCTGTGGGTAGTGGTTGTGGGTAGTGGTTGCTGTGGGTAGTGGTTGCAGTGGGTAGTGGTTGCTGTGGGTAGTGGTTGCTGTGGGTAGTGGTTGCTGTGGGTAGTGGTTGCTGTGGGTAGTGATTGTTGTGGGTAGTGGTTGCTGTGGGTAGTGGTTGCTGTGGGTAGTGGTTGTTGTGGGTAGTGGTTGCTGTGGGTAGTGGTTGCTGTGGGTAGTGGTTGCTGTGGGTAGTGGTTGTTGTGGGTAGTGGTTGCTGTGGGTAGTGGTTGCTGTGGGTAGTGGTTGCTGTGGGTAGTGGTTGCTGTGGGTAGTGGTTGTTGTGGGTAGTGGTTGTTGTGGGTAGTGGTTGCAGTGGGTAGTGGTTGCTGTGGGTAGTGGTTGTTGTGGGTAGTGGTTGCAGTGGGTAGTGGTTGCAGTGGGTAGTGGTTGCTGTGGGTAGTGGTTGTTGTGGGTAGTGGTTGTTGTGGGTAGTGGTTGCAGTGGGTAGTGGTTGCTGTGGGTAGCGGTTGTTGTGGGTAGTGGTTGCAGTGGGTAGTGGTTGCTGTGGGTAGTGGTTGCTGTGGGTAGTGGTTGTTGTGGGTAGTGGTTGTTGTGGGTAGTGGTTGCAGTGGGTAGTGGTTGCTGTGGGTAGTGGTTGCAGTGGGTAGTGGTTGTTGTGGGTAGTGGTTGCAGTGGGTAGTGGTTGCTGTGGGTAGTGGTTGCTGTGGGTAGTGGTTGTTGTGGGTAGTGGTTGTTGTGGGTAGTGGTTGCAGTGGGTAGTGGTTGCTGTGGGTAGTGGTTGTTGTGGGTGTTATACTTATTTTATGTCTTTGGCAAGTCTAATGTTGCTTTGTTTACTAACTTGATTAAACTGATATTTGGGGAGGAAACTTAAGACGTTCCGGTCTAACCTGAGTAGTCTTGAGACCACTATCAACTGCACCTGACCTTAGCTTTGATTTCTTTTTTCCTAGACCAGATTTCTCTAACTTGTATTATGTTTTTATATAAATATTGTCTAATACCAGGTTGGTGAGAGACATTGTGACACTGTCATTATTCATGAAATGTTTTCCTTGGGGAGTAGACTTTATCTGTCGACTACAGAGGTGACAACTGTCCTGGAGACTAAATTGTCGAGTTAATTCTTAGATCTACCCTCCAACCTTGATAGATGACCAGTCTCTTAGCCAGACTTTTTATTTACTTCTAATTTCTTACCTGTATGGACTGATGAAGCCACTGTGTGGCGAAACGTTTCCTCAATAAAGATACCCAAGAGTTGCACATGTGTCTAATTTATCAACATGTCGGTTCTCTGAACCATTCATCTACAAAGGAATATTGGAGTTGCTGGTCGTGTCTTCTGTAAGTTCCTGTTGAACTTTGTTATTGAAGGTTAACTTCTTGCAATTTCCACTTTGTTTTTTGTACTGATACTATTATTTCAGCTACGAATATTGTTACTATTACTACTATTAAGCTTATTTAGGTAGGCACAAGTGCAACTACTGTGACATTTTATTGTGGCAACGTTTCGCTCTCCAGGAGCTTTATCAAGCTGTGTGTGTACGGCTTGACAAAGCTCCTGGAGAGGGAAACGTTGCCACAATAAAATGTCACATTAGTTGCACTTGAGTCCTTCTACCTAACATATTAGTTTTGTAGTCAGGGTGCACCCACAGGCTGGGTATAGGGTGCACCCACAGGCTGGGTATAGGGTGCACCCACAGGCTGGGTATAGGGTGCACCCACAGGCTGGGTATAGGGTGCACCCACAGGCTGGGTATAGGGTGCACCCACAGGCTGGGTATAGGGTTCACCCACAGGCTGGGTATAGGGTGCACCCACAGGCTGGGTATAGGGTGCACCCACAGGCTGGGTATGGGGTGCACCCACAGGCTGGGTATGGGGTGCACCCACAGGCTGGGTATAGGGTGCACCCACAGGCTGGGTATAGGGTGCACCCACAGGCTGGGTATGGGGTGCACCCACAGGCTGGGTATGGGGTGCACCCACAGGCTGGGTATGGGGTGCACCCACAGGCTGGGTATGGGGTGCACCCACAGGCTGGGTATGGGGTGCACCCACAGGCTGGGTATAGGGTGCACCCACAGGCTGGGTATGGGGTGCACTCACAGGATGGGTACGGGGGTGCACCCACAGGATGGGTATGGGGTGCACTTACAGGCTGGGTATGGGGTGCACCCACAGGCTGGGTATGGGAGCACAAACAGGCTGGGTATGGGGTGCACCCACAGGCTGGGTATGGGGTGCATCCACACGCTGGGTATGGGGTGCACCCACATGCTGGATATGGGGTGCACCCACAGGCTGGGTATGGGGTGCACCCACAGGCTGGGTATGGGGTGCACCCAAAAGCTGAGTATGGGTTGCACCCACAAAGCTGGGTATGGTGTGCACCCACAGGCTGGGTATGGGGTACTCCCACAAGCTGGGTATGGGATGCACCCACTGGCTGGGTATGGGGTGCACCCACAGGCTGGGTACTGGGGTGCATCCACAGGATGGGTATGTGGGTGCATTCACAAGCTGGGTATATGGTGCACCCACAGGCTGGGTTTGGGAACACAAACAGGCACGGTATGGGGTGCACCCACAGGCTGGGTATGGGGTGCATCCACAGGCTGGGTATGGGGTGCACCCACACGCTGGGTATGGAGTGCACCCACACGCTGGGTATGGAGTGCACCCACAGGCTGGATATGGGGTGCACCCACAGGCTGGGTATGGGGTGCACCCACCCACTGGGTATGGGGTGCACCCACAGGCTGGGTTTGGGGGTGCACCCACAAGCTGGGCATGGGGGTGCACTTACAGGCTGGGTATGGGGTGCACCCACAGGCTGGGTATGGGGTGCACCCACAGGCTGGGTATGTGGTGCACCCACAGACTGGATATGGGGTGCACCCACAGACTGGATATGGGGTGCACCCACAGGCTGGGTATGGGGTGCACCCACAGGCTGGGTATGGGGTGCACCCACAGGCTGGGTATGGGGTGCACCCACAGGCTGGGTATGGGGTGCACCCACAGGCTGGGTATGGGGTGCACCCACAGGCTGGGTATGGGGTGCACCCACAGGCTGGGTATGTGGTGCACCCACAGACTGGATATGGGGTGCACCCACAGGCTGGGTATGGGGTGCATCCACAGGCTGGGTATGGGGTGCAATCACAGGCTGGGTATGGGGTGCACCCACAGGCTGGGTATGGGGTGCACCCACAGGCTGGGTATGGGGTGCACCCACAGGCTGGGTATGGGGTGCACCCACAGGCTGGGTATGGAGTGCACCCACAGGCTGGGTATGGGGTGCATCTGTTATATGCGTTCATACTGCATATAACACATTCTCTAGTTCTGTTCTTAACCTACCTATAACATAAAACTTTTTACAATATAGTGATGAAAATCAACAATGGAGAAGCAATTCCAGACCATCTTTTAGTTCTTCTTGGACGAGTATCAAGTCAGACCAAGGGTCAAAAAGTATAATAGACCACAAGACGGGTCGCAAAAACCATGGATGGTGAGGGGGATGAAATTACCAAGAACGTCAGTCGACCCATTTTCAAAAAACAGTAATAATGGTATAAACAGCAGCAGCAAAAGTAGTAGTAATAATAACAATAGTAGTGATAAATTGTTTTAAACCGACAAGTTGAAGATTGAGACAATTATGTAACATATGGAATTCTCTGTTAAAGAAAAGTTTCGGCACACAGTGGCTTTATCAGTCCAATACAAAGCAGAAAGGTGTAAGGAGGGGAGTAGTTTGAGGTAATCAGTCCCTCAGCCTGGAGTCGATGTGTTCAGTCCATCAATCTTTTAGAAAGTACAGCATAGGGCCGTAGAAGTGGCTCATAAATGTAGTCAGGTAAGTGGAAGCAGGAGGCATCGGGGTCATAGTGGAACCATCCAGTAGTGTAAATAGGTCTTCGTCCGAAGGTTTAAAACCATTTATCACATCTGTCAGACTCTGCAACATCATGGGATCTTGACACAAGGAATTCTTCAACACTTGTCCAACCTTTGGACGAAGACCTACTTACACTATGACCCCGCCGCCTCCTGCTTCCACTCACTTGACCACAGTATATAAGCCACTTCTCCGGCCCTATGCTGTACTTTCTACAAGGGTGATGGACTGAACACATCGACTACAGGCTGAGGAACTGATTACCTCAAACTCCCCCTCTCCTTGCAGTTTTCTCTGTATGGGACTGATAAAGTCACTGTGTAGCGAAACGTTTCTTCAATAAAGATTCCCATAAGTTGTATAAGTGTCTCAATCTTCAACACTAGTAGTATAGGAAGCACTGGTAAGATTTGCGGTAATACTAATGGTGGTAATGGTGTTAGTATTGGCAATAGAAGTGCTGGTAGTCAGTCTAACAGTAAGCCCTGGTAGGAGTGGAGGCAATAGCAACATTAACATACCTGGTGGAAGGGTTCATGCATCACAAGCCGTCGTGACCCTTACAGCCAAGAAGATTTCATAGTTAAATGGACACAAATGCTACTAATGTGACATATTATTGTGGCACAAATGTTTATGTTATTTGTGCTTAGGGATCTACTATAACTAATCACCTTACACCATTAGACCTTACATTGTCCGAACAGATCTATGTTCACATGCGTAGTGCTCCAAAAGTAGATCTACGTTTTTTTTACATATTTTCAAATATAACAAAAAAAAAGTAGATCAAAGTTTTTTTTACACGTTTTCAAATGTAAAAAACAAAAACAAAAAGATCTACGTTTTTTTACATACTTTCAAATGTTGAAAAAACGTAGATCTACGTTTGGACAGTTTAAGGGCTAATAACCCAACAAAATTCTGCTCTGTGTTGATCAATTCCTGCGCTAGACAACACCTCCACTCTTCGCAATAAAGTGAACAGAACCCTCGGCTTTATATCAAGAAGTGCAAATAATAGGAGTCCTCAGGTTGTTCTTCAACTCTATATATCCTTGGTTAGGTCTCATCTAGATTATGCTGCACAGTTTTGATCACCGTATTACAGAATGGATATAAACGTTCTGGAAAACATACAAAAGAGGATGACAAAGTTGATCCCATGTATCAGAAACCTTCCCTATGAGGATAGACTGAGGCTCTGAATCTGCACTCTCTAGACAGGCATAAAATCAGGGGGGATATGATTGAGGTGTATAAATGGAAAACATGAATAAAGGGGATGTAAATAGTGTACTAAAATTATCTAGCCTAGACAGGACTCGCAGCAATGGTTTTAAGTTGGAAAAATTCAGATTCAGGAAGGATATAGGAAAGCACTGGTTTTGTAACAGAGTTGTGGATGAGTTGAACAAACTCCCCAGTACAGTTATAGAGGCTGAAACGTTGTGTAGTTTTAAAAAAAGGTTAGATAAATGAATGAGTGGGTGCGGGTGAGTTTGATTTGGACCTGACTAGCTTGTGCTACTAGGTCAGATCCTCTTCAAGGGGGGGCTCCTTGGTGTGGTGAAGAGGCTCTTGGTCTGAGGAATTAGACCTGTTGGTCTCCTTCCTCAGACCGAACCTAATTACCCCCAAATCCCCCCTCCCTTATCCCATCCTCCCTTTTTTCTTTTCCTCCTCCTCCTCCCCACCTCTCCCCATTACCCTTCCTCTTTTTGGCTTTTTTTTTCTCCCCCACAGGCACGCTAGTTCCTGGGTAGGGGAAAGGGTACTGGGGTCCATCCCTTTCTGTTGAGGTTCTTGGCGGTGGTGCAGTTTGCCATGTAATCTGGATCGCCTGGGGATGTCCCAATCCCTCTCCAGTCTCCCAGGGAGTGGCTTTGGGTATCTTTTGGGCGACGGGTGTATCTCTGGAGGCTGGCTTTCAGATTCCGGGGGTGGTGGCCAAACGAAGTATGCTTTGTGTTGGATATCCGGCCGCCCTCTCTTTTGTCCACCGAGGTAGCTCGGCAGATGTGAGGTTGCTATCCCGGATTGCTGGTTTACTGGCATGATGGGTAGGGTATGGCATGGGTTCCATGCTGCATCTGCACTGCTTGCGGTGCTGAGGTTCTCTTGGGTGCAGAGGGAGATTTCTGGCCCTTTCATTCTTCGCAGGAACTATCCCTCTCCAGTCCCCCCTTTTTTATTCTTTTTTTTTATTTTTATTTTCTTTTCTTCTTTCTTTTTTTTCCTTAAAAACAAAAAGAAAGAACCTAAACATGGAAGCCCTAGTCCATGAACCTGCTACCCCCAGGCCCCTTCTTGATACCACACCCTGTTCTGACCCTGCCTCGTCTTTGGACCACTCTTCGGACACTCCTAATGCCTCTGTACCTTTTGCCGGTGCTGTTTCCTCACCCGCTTCAGGTACTGAGGTCTCGACTGACTTCTTCGATTTATCTGACCTCCGCTCTCCTTTGACTATGCTTCCGGCCTCTCCCTCTACGGTGCGGCAATTTTCGAATTGCCAGCCCGTTCCACATTGGACCAACTCTGATCCCATTCCTAAACGCCAATGACAATTATCTGCTGATGATACTTCTCCACCTTCTCGTTCTTCTCAGAAAAGATCGACACGCCCTGCACTCCCTTTCCATGCTCAATTTCAGAATGCACAATGGACTAAATTCTTCACTTTACGACCGACTTCCTCTATTGCCTATCTTTCTGACCATAGTATTGGCAAGGCACTCCTACACCATGTTGGTAAAGATATTTCTTTTCATGCTCTTAAGAGCGGTATGTGCATCATCACTGTACAGAATGCTACCCAAGCTCATGATCTTTTTCTTCTTTCCCATATCGATACTGTTCCTGTCACTATTGAGAAACATCATTCCCTCAATTCTTGTAGTGTTACCGTCATTCTGCCCCATACCGTAGTTCAACAAAATTTCCAGACATGTGGCAATGACATTCTTGAACAGCTGGAACTCCAAGATCTCCCAATCCTCAAGGTAGACACTTATGTTCTTCCTGCCCGTGGGCGGAGACGATACCCTAGCAATGTGGCTCGTTTAACTTTTGACAGCATGAACTCCCATCCTCAGTTTATGTAGCAGGACATCGGTTACAAGTTCGAAAGGTGATCCCTACACTGCAACAGTGTAGAAATTGCTGGCGATTTGGCCATCCAGCGAAATGTTGCATATCTATAGCCGAATGCTCAGTCTGTGGTACCGATGACCATTCTAATACGTCTTGCAATCGACCTCCCTCTTGCCTTAATTGTCATGAGGCTCACCCTTCGTACTCTCGCCATTGCCAAGTCTACTTAAATGAGCAGGAAATCCATTACCTCAAAGAGGCAGATGGTCTCCCTTATGCCATGGCAGTTTCTCATCTCCGCCTCCAAGGGAGACTACCTCGTGTTTCTTATTCCCATGTTTCAAAACGTCCCCCCACTTCCGGGGTCCCATCTTCTGCAGCCTCCTCTGTGGTTACCTCTCCCATAGTCACTCCTGTATCTAATTCTTTTGCTGTCCTGGGCTCAGACGTCCCTACTTCAATGCCCCAGTCTGTTCTCGCTTCTTCGTGTTCTCCCTCACAAGCCTCGGTATCGACGAGATCTCGTACGACACCTCTTCCCAATCGTCCCTCTACTTCTCAGAAGTCAAAAAAAATCTCCTTTAACCCCTCCTTCCCTTCATCTATCTATTCATTTTACCTTCCCTGTCTCTGTACCTGGTTCTTCCCCTCTCACTGGCTCTGTTACAAGTGTAGAGGTTCACCCTCCTCCTCCTACTGTACCTTCCTCCCCTGTTCCCTCCCAAGTTTCTTCCTCTTCTGCCACCTCCCAGGTTTCTGCCTCTTCTGTTCCCTTCCATGCTTCTTCACCAGTTCTCTCCACCCTTTCGCCCCTCCTACCTTGGTACAGTCCATTACAGTTCCAATCTTTGCTCATCCTCCCCCTACCATCTCCAATATTGTCTCCCATACATAAGAACATAAGAACATAAGAAAGGAGGAACACTGCAGGAGGCCTGCTGGCCCATACTAGGCAGGTCCTTTACAATTCATCCCACTAACAAAACGTTTGCCCAACCCAATTTTCAATGCCACCCAAGAAATAAGCTCTGATGTGACAGTCCCACACAAATCCAACCCCTCCCACTCATGTACTTATCCAACCTAGATTTGAAACTACCCAAAGTCCCAGCCTCAATAACCCAACTAGGTAGACTGTTCCACTCATCAACTACCTTATTTCCAAACCAATACTTTCCTATGTCCTTTCTAAATCTAAACTTATCTAATTTAAATCCATTATTGCGGGTTCTCTCTTGGAGAGACATCCTCAAGACCTTATTAATATCCCCTTTATTAATACCTATCTTCCACTTATACACTTCGATCAGGTCTCCCCTCATTCTTCGTCTAACAAGTGAATGTAACTTAAGAGTCTTCAATCTTTCTTCATAAGGAAGATTTCTAATGCTATGTATTAATTTAGTCATCCTACGCTGAATGTTTTCTAACGAATTTATGTCCATTTTGTAATACGGGGACCAGAACTGAGCTGCATAATCTAGGTGAGGCCTTACTAATGATGTATAAAGCTGCAGTGTGACCTCTGGACTTCTGTTGCTTACACTTCTTGATATAAATCCCAGTAATCTATTTGCCTTATTACGTACGCTTAGGCATTGCTGTCTTGGTTTAAGGTTGCTGCTTACCATAACCCCCAAGTCCTTTTCGCAATCTGTATGGCTAAGTTCTACATCATTTAACTTATAAGTACTAGGGTTATGGGCACTCCCAAGCTTCAGAACCTTGCATTTATCTACATTGAACTGCATCTGCCACTTTTCTGACCAAGAATAGAGTTTGTTTAAATCCTCCTGAAGTTCCATAACATCTACGTTTGAATCAATTATCCTACCTATCTTTGTGTCATCGGCGAATTTACTCATATCACTAGTAATTCCCTCATCAAGATCATTGATATATATTATAAACAACAACGGGCCCAAGACTGATCCCTGTGGAACGCCACTTGTTACAGATCCCCACTCGGATTTAACCCCATTTATGGACACTCTCTGCTTCCTGTCAGTGAGCTATGACTCGATCCACGAGAGCACTTTTCCCCCAATGCCATGAGCTGCCACTTTCTTTAACAGTCTATGGTGCGGAACTCTATCAAAAGCCTTACTAAAATCTAAGTAAATAATATCAAATTCTTTATTGTGGTCAACAGCCTCAAAAGCTTTACTGAAGAAAGTTAATAAATTAGTTAGACAAGACCGGCCTCTTGTGAATCCATGCTGAGTATCATTAATCAAGCTATGCTTATCGAGATGGCTTCTTATAATCTCAGCTATAATTGACTCTAGTAATTTGCCTACAACTGAGGTCAGGCTTATTGGGCGGTAATTTGACGGTAACGACTTGTCCCCTGTTTTAAAAATAGGAGTTACATTAGCTATCTTCCACATATCAGACACTACACCTGTTTGAAGAGATAAATTAAAAATATTAGTTAATGGTTCACAGAGTTCCATTTTGCATTCCTTAAGAACCCTTGAAAAAACCTCATCAGGACCCGGCGACTTATTTTGCTTCAGTCTGTCTATCTGCTTCACAACCATCTCACTAGTGACTGTGATGTTACATAATTTATCTTCTTCTAGCCCACTGTAAAAATTAATTCTTGGAATATTGTTAGTGTCTTCCTGTGTAAAAACTGATAGAAAATAATTATTTAAAATCAAGCACATTTCATTCTCTTTGTCAGTAAGGTGCCCATAGTTATTTTTAAGGGAACCTATCTTATCTCTAACTTTTGTTCTATAGACCTGGAAAAAACTTTTTGGGTTAGTTTTAGAATCCTTAGCAACTTTAATTTCATAGTCCCTTTTAGCTTTTCTTATCCCCTTTTTAATGTCCCTCTTAATGTCAATATACTGATTCATAAGATGACCCTCATCTCTTTTGATACGCCTATAAATTCCTTTCTTATGCCCTAGTAGATATTTGAGCCTATTATTCATCCATTTTGGGTCATTTCTATTTGATCTAATTTCTTTATATGGGATAAACGCTCTTTGAGCAGCATGTATAGTGTTCAGAAAACTGTCATATTGATAGCTCTCTTCGTTACCCCAGTCAACAGATGATAAGTGTTCTCTAAGCCCATCGTAATCTGCTAAGCGAAAATCTGGGACTGTTACTGAGTTATCACTACTATCGTACTTCCATTCAATTCTAAATGTAATTGATTTGTGGTCGCTAGCACCCAGTTCCTCTGAAATTTCTAAATTATTAACAAGGGATTCATTGTTTGCCATAACTAAGTACAACGTCTCTGAATTCCGAAACACTTGACGCAATCTCTGAATATGTTGCAGAGACCAAACCATCAATGAACACTGATCCACCCTCCATTCCTTCTCTCTCCTCTCCTCAATCTGCGCAACTCCTTTCTTCACAGCGCACCATTCCTTCGCTGCTTGAACATATTCCGCTGCCACCGCATGTGGACTTTTCTAACCCCTCTAGTCCATAGGAAGCCTGACCTGCAGATTTCAGGTATTTTTATCGTTGCCAATCATGGCCTATTTACAGTGGAATATACACGGCCTCAGGGGTAATCGGGGTGAGCTTCAGATGTTACTCTCCCAGTTTTCCCCTGTTGGTGTTTGCTTACAGGAACCAAAATTACACTCTGCTGTAATCTATCCCATTTCAGATTATAATTTATTGTATTCTTTAGATCCTTTTCCTGATGGGACCTTTAATGAAAGTGCCCTTCTTCTACGCACTGATATTCCGTACCATCAGCTATTTGTTCGTACTTCGCTGCATTACACAGCAGCCCGTATCCACTTGCGTAGGTGGTATACACTCTGTTCTTAATATCTCTCTCCTTCTCGGGCATTATCTATCCCGGATATTGCCTTTCTTGTTTCGTCATTACCACCACCGCTTCTGTTACTTGGCGATTTTAATGCCCATCATTTCCTCTGGGAGGTTCTCACTGTGATTCCCATGGCATTCAGTTTGAGGCTTTTCTTGCCACCCACCCCCTCCATGTTTTAAATACAGGTACTCACACCCATTTTGATCCTCGGACTCATACTCTCTCTTGCATCGATCTCTCAGTCTGCTCTTCCTCCGCCACATTAGACTTCACCTGGTCTGTTCTCCCGGACTTACATGACAGCGATCATTTCCCAATCATTCTTACTTCCCCTTCATATTCACCACCTCTTCGCATCCCACGCTGGCAATTTGATCAGGCAAATTGGAACCTTTACTCACAACTAACTGTTTTTAGTGAGGTTCCTTCTTTGTCCTCCATTGATGAGCTTTTACACCTCTTCTCGTCCTCCGTTTTAACTGCAGCTTCTCATTCTATACCCCAAACTTTGGGCAGACATTCTCAGAAATGCATGCCTTGGTGGTCTCCTGCTTGTGCTCGTGCAGTACGTTTGAAACGCGCTGCGTGGGGCAGGTACCAGTACAATAGAACCACTTCGTGATTTTAAGCAGAAGCGTGCGATCGCTCGCCATGTCATCCGTGATGCTAAACGCACTTGCTGGCGAGATTATGTCTCCACCATCACCTCTGCTTCCTCTATGAGTGCAGTCTGGAAAAAAGTACGACAACTGAGTGGTAAATATTCTCCTGACCCGGCTCCTGTTCTGCAGGTTGCCAGTGTTGATATAGCAAACCCACTAGATGTTGCCAATGAAATTAGCAATTATTTGGTCCGTATTTCTCAGGGGCTCCATCTATGCCCCTCGTTTCTTTCCTCAAATTCTGCCAGAGAGTTAGCACCCTTGGACTTTTCTTCTCTCAGAGAAGAACAGTATAATGTGCCTTTTACACTTCAAGAACTGGAGGCAACACTCTCAGCTTTCCGATCATCGGCAGCTGGGCCCAACGACATTCATATTCGTATGCTACAATATTTACATCAGTCAGCCCTTGCAGTTCTATTACGCCTCTTCAATCTTATTTGGTCACAAGGAGTTCTTCCACAGCTGTGGAAATCTGCCATTGTTCTCCCTTTCCGCAAGCCGAGTACTATGGGACATGAAGCCTCCCACTATCGTCCCATTGCTCTTACCAGTGCAGTTTGCAAAGTGATGGAACATCTGCTAAATAGACGTTTAGTGTGGTATTTAGAGAGAGACAACAGTCTCTGCACTCGTCAATATGGCTTTCGTAAGGGACGTTCTATCATAGACCCCTTACTACGCTTGGATACGTATGTTCGTAATGCCTTTGCGAATAACCACTCAGTTATTGCCATATTTTTTGACCTTGAGAAGGCATATGGCACAACTTGGCATATGGCACTCCTTAGGCCTCCGAGGCAATCTACCATCCTTCCTTAAGAACTTTTTAACTGACAGACATTTCCGTGTTCAGGTTAATAATGTGCTCTCCCCAGACTTTATCCAAGCTGAAGGTGTCCCCCAGGGATGTGTTCTGAGCACAACACTTTTTCTCCTTGCTATAAATGATTTGGCCTCTAGTCTTCCATCAAATATTTGGTCATCACTCTATGTTGATGACTTCGCTATTGCTTGTGCAGGCACTGATTGTCACCTTATTACAGTTTCTCTCCAGCATGCGGTCGACCGTGTTTCCAATTGGGCCACCACACATGGGTTTAAATTTTCCAGTACCAAAACTCACCAAATTACTTTCACTAGACGCTCTGTCATCCTTTGTACCTCTATGGCTCCCGTATCCCTGAACGTGATACAGTCAGGTTTCTGGGCCTCCTCTTTGACCGTAGGTTATCCTGGAAACCTCACATTACCTCTCTGAAGGCAACTTGTCACAGCCGGCTGAACCTTCTTAAAACCCTTGCTCATCTTTCATGGGGAGCTGATCGTCGAACTCTCCTTCGCCTACATTCCACCCTCATTTTATCGAAACTTGATTATGGTGACCAGATCTATTCAGCGGCCTCTCCTGCTACTCTCTCTAGCCTTAACTCCATTCATCACCAAGGATTATGTTTATGCCTTGGTGCTTTTCGCTCTTCCCCTGTTGAGAGCCTCTATGCAGAAGCGAACGTTCCATCCTTATCCGATCGCCGTGATGCCCATTGCCTTCACTACTATGTACGCTCTCATGATCTCCTGCAATCCTTCCATTTATAGAATGGTCACTGATATTAGTAGACATTATTTGTTCGCCGCCCCTGTTTATTCCATCTCTTCTCTCTTCACCTACATTCGCTCTTGTCTTCTCTTCAATTACCACCTTTCTATGTTCATGTAGCATCTCACTTTTCCCTACCCCCCTGGGAAGTTCCAGCTGTTCGAGTCTGTTCTTTCTCTCTCCCTTGCTCGAAAGCCCAACTGTCTACGGTCGCTTCCCGCTCTCTTTTTCTTGACCACTTCCACTCTCATTCTCATGCCATTGCAGTGTACACAGATGGCTCAAAGTCTTCTGACAGTGTAGGATTCACAGCAGTGTTTCCGGACAGCGCTGTACGAGGGCATTTACTATCATCGGCTAGTATTTTTACTGCTGAATTGTATGCCATTCTTGCAGCACTTATCCGTATTGTATCTATGCCTGTGTCATCATTTGTGGTTGTCTCAGACTCCTTTAGTGCTTTACAGGCTATACAGAAATTTGATACACCTCACCCCTTAGTCCTCTGTATCAAACTTTGGCTATGCCGCATCTTTACCAAGCATAAAGATATTGTTTTTTGTTGGGTCCCTGGTCATGTTGACGTACAGGGCAATGAACAGGTAGACACTGCTGCGCGGTCAGCAGTACATGACCTACCAGTTTCATATAGAGGTATTCCATTTACAGACTATTTTGCTGCAATAGCTACCCACCTTCACACCTGTTGGCAACAACGGTGGTCTACTATGCTCGGTAACAAACTTCAATCTATTAAACCGAGTATATGGCTGTCTTCTTGTCACCAATGTCGAGGTTGGGAGACTACTCTCTCCCGTCTTCACATTGGCCATACTCGTCTTACTCATGGATATCTCATGGAGAGGCACCCTGCTCCTCTCTGTGAGAATTGTCAGGTTCCATTATCAGTCAGCCACATTCTGTTAGACTGCCCACTTTATCAACGAGCACGCAGAATTTACCTCCGTCGTCATCTTCGCTCCGCTGCTCTCTCTTTACCTTCCCTTCTTGCTGATGGACCCACCTTTCATCCGGACTCTCTCATTGACTTTTTGACAACAACTGACTTACTTCACAAACTCTGATACCATCAGCCCAGTCTACCTCAATCTCTTGCTACCCTCTGCCTCCGCACTATCCCCTGCCCCACTGTTTTCTGTAACCTACTGATCATCCCTCCCCCCTTCTGCCGCCCAATACCCTCGCTTCCTTCCCTACCCTGCAGCGCTGTATAGCCCTTGTGGCTTAGGACTTCTTTTTGATTATGATAATAATAATAATAATACTAGGTCAGATGCCGTGCTCCTTCCTTAAGTGAATGTGATCTGACTTAACTACGTTAGAGGATTGGCTTAAGCTGGTGGGAAACTTGGACCTGCCTCGCATGGGCCAGTAAGCCTTTTGCAGTGTTCCTTCTTTCTTATGCTCTTCATGAGTTTGAACTTACTTAATATACAAAATATGCACTCTTATTGTACTTACTATATACATAGAACCTTTAACTCCAGTATAAACCCTCCTCTCAAACTACTGCTTGATAGCTATAACAGAACACAGTTACAATACTCGCATCCCTCGTGTCCATGTGGAAATTTATTCGGTCCCCCAAAATTGCAGGGACCGGGTTCACTGTAGGTAAGTTTTAGGATCCCTTAACATCCACCATAACAAACACTAGATGAGTGAGTTTGTTAATTGATAAATTTACCCTTTATGGAAGGTTTTTAAGTAGGATTAAGCTGTTAGTAACTAATATTAGAATTAATAATGTAGCCTTAGACCTTGATATAGGTAGCCTTAGACCTTGATATAGGTAGCCTTAGACCTTGATATAGGTAGCCTTAGACCTTGATATAGGTAGCCTTATACCTTGATATAGGTAGGCTTAGCCCTTGATATAGGTAGACTTAGACCTTGATATAGGTAGGCTTAGACCTTGATATAGGTAGCCTTAGACCTTGATATAGGTAGGCTTAGACCTTGATATAGGTAGGCTTAGACCTTGATATAGGGAGCCTTAGACCTTGATATAGGTAGCCTTAGACCTTGATATAGGTAGCCTTAGACCTTGATATAGGTAGGCTTAGACCTTGATATAGGTAGGCTTAGACCTTGATATAGGTAGACTTAGACCTTGATATAGGTAGCCTTAGACCTTGATATAGGTAGCCTTAGACCTTGATATAGGTAGGCTTAGACCTTGATATAGGTAGGCTTAGACCTTGATATAGGTAGCCTTAGACCTTGATATAGGTAGCCTTAGACCTTGATATAGGTAGGCTTAGACCTTGATATAGGTAGGCTTAGACCTTGATATAGGTAGACTTAGACCTTGATATAGGTAGGCTTAGACCTTGATATAGGCTTATACCTTGATATAGGCTTAGACCTTGATATAGGCTTAGACCTTGATATAGACTTAGACCTTGATATAGGCTTAGACCTTGATATAGGCTTAGACCTTGATATAGGCTTAGACCTTGATATAGGCCTAGACCTTAATATAGGTAGCCTTAGACCTTGATATAGGCTTAGATCTTGATATAGGCTTAGATCTTGATATAGGCTTAGACCTTGATATAGGTAGGCTTAGACCTTGATATAGGTAGGCTTAGACTTTGATATATGCTTAGACCTTGATATAGGTAGGCATAGACCTTGATATAGGTAGGCTTAGACCTTGATGTAGGTAGGCTTAGACCTTGATTTAGGCTTAGACCTTACCCCTTCAAGGCTGGCGACATTGCAGACCTGAAGAGTGTACAAAGAACTTTCACGGCACGTAAGTACACTGAGGCACCTAAATTACTGGGAACGGTTGAAAGTCCTTGATCTGTATTCCCTGGAACGCAGGAGAGAGAGATGATAATATACACTTGGAAGGTCCTGGAGGGATTGGTGCCAAACCTGCACACGAAAATCACTCCCTATGACAGCAAAAGACTCGGCAGGAGATGCAACATTCCCCCGATGAAAAGTAGGGGCACCACGAGTACACTGAGAGACAACACACTAAGTGTCTGGGGCCCAAGACTGTTCAGTTGCCTCCCAGCATACATAAGGGGATTACCAATAGATCCCTGGCTGTCTTCAAGACCCCTGGCTGTCTTCAAGAAGGCAATGGACAGGCACCTAAAGTCAGTACCTGACCAACTGGGCTGTGGTTAGTGCGTCAGGTTGTGTGCTGCTAGCAGTAACAGCCTGGTTGATCAGACCCTGATCCACCATGAGGCCTGGTCTCAGACCTAGCCCCGGGGGCATTTACCCCCGGAACCCTTGCGAGGTAAACTCCAGGTAAAGTGAACTATGAACATTAAAATGGTATGAAATACCGACAGGTTGTTTCAGACTATGGAACAATACTCTTCTCCAGACTGAGGGATTGACCACCTCAAAACTTCAAGGGTGATGGACTGATTACATCGTCTTCAAGTATCTTCTGCTTCTATCAACTTTTCTGTACTCGACTGAAGAAGCCTACTGTGTAGGCGAAATGTTTCGAAATAAAGATACCTAACTGTTGCATATGTGTCTTACCTAACAACAAATTGAACTATCAACCCCCAGCTTGAAGGGAGGCAGCAGGGGGTCTGACACCAGCACGTTCTTCAAGACTAGCCTCTCAAGGAAGGTTCCTTGATGTTGGTGAGGGGCTCTTGATTTAGGGAATTGGATCTGTGCTCCAGTTCCCCGAATTAAGCCTGAATGCCTTCCACATCCCCCCCCAGGCGCTGTATAATCCTCCGGGTTTAGCGCTTCCCCCTTGATTATAATAATAATAATTCTAGACTAGCCTCTCAAGGAAGGTTCCTTGATGCTAGTGAGGGGCTCTTGATTTAGGGAATTGAACCTGTGCTCCAGTTCCCTGAATTAAGCCTGAATACCCTCTATCCCCCTCCACAGGTGCTGTATAACCCTACGGGTTTAGCACTTCACCATTATTATAATAATAGTGTCTCCATTAATATTGCTTAAGGAATACTCATTGAATTCAGGGATCTTTAAGGTGCAGACAGGAATACTAATACCATCTGAATACTTGCAGGAATAAGTCCTTCACCGCAAGTGGTATCTTGAAGAGAAGGACCAAAGGTATCTAGGTTTGCTTAGGCAGAATCAGGGGATTTCTAGTAGCATATTCTCTACCTCCAAGTAAGTCAGTCCTTTGTGCATGTAGTTAGGAATTTCTTGCAAGGTCAATTTACATATGGAAATGTGTCCTAAAAGCCATTTGTGAGATTGAGATGACTAATTTCAGGGTGTCTGTGTCTACAGTCTTCAAGAAGGTGCTGGACAGGCATCTAAAGTCAGTACCTGACCAGCTGGGCTGGGGTTTGTACATCGGGTTGCGTGCAGCCAGCAGTAACATCCTGGTTGATCAGACCCTGAGCCACCATGAGGCCTTGTCACAGACCGGTTTCGGGGGCGTTGACCCCCGAAACCCTCTCCAGGTAAACTCCAGGTATACGTACATTACTTGCTAGGGTGAGTATCACACAAGGAGGCTCCATACACAGTTTCCACAGATACAATGCCCCAAGATCTGGAATTCATTGCCCGAACCAGCAAAAGGTTCTCTGTCTGTCAACTTGCTCAGCTATCAAAACTTTGGAGTCCAGTCCCTGGACCAATTATGTACCTCTGTAATCTTTTGACTACCGCCCACAGGATGGGTATGGGGTGCATAATAAACATATTAAACTAACTGTCTGTCAATCAATTTACTACTGTTATTAAAAGTCCCCATCTCTTAAATATAACTACACAAATCATAGAACCAATTTGAAACTACTCCAAGAATCCCAGTTAACTTAACATCAATAAATCAATTTAAAGTATCAATACACACTTAAAATTGTACTATTGTAAATTGTGCTAATTGTAATATTTTTTTTGCTACTTCTAAATTATATATTTTATTAATTAAAATTTTTTGAATACATTAAAATTCACCACTGCAAAACCTATGTTTAGTTTCAAGTAGTGTGCAAACATAATAATTAACCTGCCCAAAATGCTGATACATGCTGGTGGCTGTGTTAACAATAGTTTATTACATATAAACTACACACTGTATACTATGTTAAGAAATAAAAATTTTATTTTGAAAGTCAGCTATTGTTGCCAAAATAGTGGACTGGTGTGGGTGGCATCCTGGGGGACAAAATAAACTTAATTTGCCAGAAATACTTTGTATAACCAAGGACTTTATATATAATATATCACTGATGTCTCATCCTATCCTATGGTCTGTATAAGTTGTATCACAAACTTGTAGAAATAAAGATTATTATTACTTAACAAACATAGGGAAGAAGCAGCAGCAGGAATATGTAAGAATATTTCAAAATATTTGGTAATGTCTCCATGGGGAAGTGGAACAGAGTTCTTCCTCTGTAAGTCATGAATGTCGTAAGAGGCAACTAAAGTGCCAGGAGCAAGGGGCTGATAACCCCTTCTCCTGTATATAATACTAAATTTAAAAAGAGAAACTTAAGTTTTTCTTTTTGAGCCACCCTGCCTCAGTGGGATATGGCTGGTTTGTTGAAAAATGATGATGATTTGGTAATGTGGCTACTCATTATTTGACACATTTCATTATGATGGATAGTGAAGGTGCTAGTTACTATCTATGATGTTCTACCTAATATTCTCGTACAGTTTTAATTTCCATGTCATGCTTTGCATGTCTCTAAAGTTTAAGGTGAGTTTGTATTGCATACTTGAGGCAGATACAGCAGCTGAGAAGTGACCACCCCAACCTGCACTACCACACTGCTACATACAGTTATCATACGTAGTGTAAATTACCCGCCATAACCCAAAAAAATCAGTGACTTATTTCCATTGTGGTCTTTGTTTTCCATTAGGATCTTTGATTCATTATACAGTGGACCCCTTGTTTTCATCCAGTGCAGAACTCGTACAATTCGGATTTCGAGCACTTTCGGCAAAATTTCCCCTGGGTTTTGTACGTCCGCTTGGAAATCGTCTGTTTCAGACGTGTCCGCCTGGGCCGCTCGTGCGTTCATGACTCACTCTTGGGCACATTAAATGTCTAATTTTACATTAATATAGACATTTTCATTAATCCATCTATTATATTTTCTTCAAAATTATATAAGAAATACGTTACATAGCATATAAACATGCAGTGTTTATATGCTATCGAGGGGTGGTAGTCGGTAGAGGGAAAACATTGTTTTCTCTGGTTCAGCGTTAGAGAGAACCGTATGAATCTGCGTCTGGCCCAGTCACCACCCTTAATACATAACACTTTTGTTTACAATTCTCGGCATGAATTATTTATTACGTCTCCCTTTGTTTGTGATGACATTTTAAGGTAGTTGTCAGAAATGATTAAACTCAGTGAACATGGTATGTTGATGGTAATAATATGGCTTTGGGTCGCAGTGTAGGTGGCCAGTAGGTGCAGCCCAGGCTACACCTACCAGCTACCTACACTGACTTCCTATAAATAAATACTACTCACCTCTCGCCCTACATTAAGACTACAAATATTTTAAGTTAAGTAATGAATGTACTGTGTATGTACAGTAGAGCCCCACTTTATGGCATTCCACTAATACGGCGATTTCAAATTATAACCAAAACTTTCCATACGGTGAGCGGTCTTTCAGATACGGTGCAAGCCACCCTGTCTGTTTACATTCTCCTTGAGCACCTCTCTCTATTATGTAATAATCACTCTTGGGCACATTCAGTGTCCTGTTTTACATCAGTATAGACATCTTCATTAATCCATCTATGATATTTTCCTCAAAATTACGTATATAAAAAACACGTTACATAGCATATAAACATGCTGTTTATATGCTATGAAGGTGTGGTTGTCAGGCGGAGGGAAAACATTACATAACACTAATAATAATCGCTCTTGGGCACATTAGATGTCTTATTTTACGTTAACATAGACATTTTCATTAATCCATCTATGATATTTTCTTCAAAATTATATAAGAAACATGTTACATAGCATATAAACATGCTGTTCATATGCTATGGAGGTGTGGTAGCCGGGCGGAGGGATAACGTTAAGTCACTCCCCTTAATACATAATGCCTTTGTTTACAATTCTTGGCATGAATAATTCTCCCTTTGTTTATGATGGCACCTAAAGGTAGTTGATAGAAACGATTAAACTCAGTTGCAGTGTTAGACACTGCAGCTTCTTGGGATCTTAATACTTGGGAATTCTTCGCTTGCCTAACCTTTAGGCACGACTTACTTCCACATTGGTCAAATGTGACAACACCTACGACTGCTGCACCTCTCCTGCCTAGGGTATATAAGCTACTTCTCTGCAGATATGCTGTATTCTTTTCAAGATTGAGGGACTGACCACGTCGACTCAAGGCTGAGGGATTGATTACCTCAAACTCCTCCTGTTCTTCACCATTCTCCTTTGTATGGACTGATGAAGCCACTGTGTGGCAAAACGTTTCCTTAATAAAGATACCCAAGAGTTGCACATGTGTCTAATTTATTAACTGTAATCCTTGAAATATTGTGCCTAGTTTCCTACACAGTCTTGCTATATCAAGGTCTCTGGGTATTTAGAACAAGTAAAAAACTTGAACATTGCGCTCATTACAATGTTGAACTAACAATACAATATTTACTTTTGATGTACCTTTGAGTTCCGAGTTTTTTTTTTTTTTTGTCTGGTGCTGGCCTGATGGACCAGGCTATTGCTGGCTGGTGGATATATAATTCTTTTGACTTTCAAAAGCCATCTTCAGTCATGACTTCGCCACCTGAAAATCCCCTTTACAAAAGAAAACAATGTGGAGGAATCTACCCACTACATAAGTATTAACCAAATAGAAGCAAGTCACTGTCACATTACAGTGGAACCCCGAGTTTCGTACTGCTTCCAACTCCAACAATTATGTAAGTGTGTTATTGTAAGTGCTTTTGTAAGTGTATTTTTGGGGGTCTGAAATGGACTAATCTAATTTACATTATTTCTTATGGGAACAAATTCGTTCAGTAACAACACTAACAGCCTTCTGGAACGAACTATGTACGAAACTTGGGGTACCACCATATTTTATTATTCAAGTAAATTTCTTCACATGTTAGTATGTAAGACAACTGCTGTCATCCCAAACTTATGTAATGTTAGTAATAATTGTAGAATTACTGACAAAATGTTAGGTAAATGGACACAGTTGCAACTAAAGTGACATTTTATTGTGGGAATGTTGACCTCTCCAGGAGCCGAGTGTTGCTACAATGGTGACCTCTCCAGGAGCCAAGTGTTGCTACAATGTTGACCTCTCCAGGAGCCAAGTGTTGCTACAATGTTGACCTCTCCAGGAGCCAAGTGTTGCTACAATGTTGACCTCTCCAGGAGCCAAGTGTTGCTACAATGTTGACCTCTCTAGGAGCCAAGTGTTGCTACAATGTTGACCTCTCCAGGAGCCAAGTGTTGCTACAATGTTGACCTCTCTAGGAGCCAAGTGTTGCTACAATGTTGACCTCTCCAGGAGCCAAGTGTTGCTACAATGTTGACCTCTCTAGGAGCCAAGTGTTGCTACAATGTTGACCTCTCCAGGAGCCAAGTGTTGCTACAATGTTGACCTCTCTAGGAGCCAAGTGTTGCTACAATGTTGACCTCTCCAGGAGCCAAGTGTAGCTACAATGTTGACCTCTCCAGGAGCCAAGTGTTGCTACAATGTTGACCTCTCTAGGAGCCAAGTGTTGCTACAATGTTGACCTCTCCAGGAGCCAAGTGTTGCTACAATGTTGACCTCTCCAGGAGCCAAGTGTTGCTACAATGTTGACCTCTCTAGGAGCCAAGTGTTGCTACAATGTTGACCTCTCCAGGAGCCGAGTGTTGCTACAATGTTGACCTCTCCAGGAGCCGAGTGTTGCTACAATGTTGACCTCTCCAGGAGCCAAGTGTTGCTACAATGTTGACCTCTCCAGGAGCCAAGTGTTGCTACAATGTTGACCTCTCCAGGAGCCAAGTGTTGCTACAATGTTGACCTCTCTAGGAGCCAAGTGTTGCTACAATGTTGACCTCTCCAGGAGCCAAGTGTTGCTACAATGTTGACCTCTCCAGGAGCCGAGTGTTGCTACAATGTTGACCTCTCCAGGAGCCGAGTGTTGCTACAATGTTGACCTCTCCAGGAGCCAAGTGTTGCTACAATGTTGACCTCTCCAGGAGCCAAGTGTTGCTACAATGTTGACCTCTCTAGGAGCCAAGTGTTGCTACAATGTTGACCTCTCCAGGAGCCGAGTGTTGCTACAATGTTGACCTCTCCAGGAGCCGAGTGTTGCTACAATGTTGACCTCTCCAGGAGCCAAGTGTTGCTACAATGTTGACCTCTCCAGGAGCCAAGTGTTGCTACAATGTTGACCTCTCCAGGAGCCAAGTGTTGCTACAATGTTGACCTCTCCAGGAGCCAAGTGTTGCTACAATGTTGACCTCTCCAGGAGCCGAGTGTTGCTACAATGTTGACCTCTCCAGGAGCCGAGTGTTGCTACAATGTTGACCTCTCCAGGAGCCAAGTGTTGCTACAATGTTGACCTCTCCAGGAGCCAAGTGTTGCTACAATGTTGACCTCTCCAGGAGCCAAGTGTTGCTACAATGTTGACCTCTCCAGGAGCCAAGTGTTGCTACAATGTTGACCTCTCCAGGAGCCAATTGTTGCTACAATGTTGACCTCTCCAGGAGCCAAGTGTTGCTACAATGTTGACCTCTCCAGGAGCCGAGTGTTGCTACAATGTTGACCTCTCCAGGAGCCAAGTGTTGCTACAATATTGACCTCTCCAGGAGTCAAGTGTTGCTACAATGTTGACCTCTCCAGGAGCCAAGTGTTGCTACAATGGTGACCTCTCCAGGAGCCAAGTGTTGCTACAATGTTGACCTCTCCAGGAGCCAAGTGTTGCTACAATGTTGACCTCTCCAGGAGCCAAGTGTTGCTACAATGTTGACCTCTCCAGGAGCCAAGTGTTGCTACAATGTTGACCTCTCCAGGAGCCAAGTGTTGCTACAATGTTGACCTCTCCAGGAGCCGAGTGTTGCTACAATGTTGACCTCTCCAGGAGCCAAGTGTTGCTACAATATTGACCTCTCCAGGAGCCAAGTGTTGCTACAATGTTGACCTCTCCAGGAGCCAAGTGTTGCTACAATGTTGACCTCTCCAGGAGCCAAGTGTTGCTACAATGTTGACCTCTCCAGGAACCAAGTGTTTCTACAATATAATGTCACATTAGTTACAACTGTGTTCATTTACCTAACATTGTGTAATGTCTAAAGAAATATTTTGAACCCATGTACTAATGGCAATTCCCTAAATACCATCATTAACATTACTTATGAGTGTCAAGAGGAACACTGTTGATTACCACCAGCAACTGCAGTGACAACAAACATCAACCTACTAGTCACTGTACATCACTACTGATGAAGTCACTGACAGGAGAAAGAAAACCTGCTAAGTAAGTAAGTAAGTAACAACACCTACCTGCTAACTTGTTGACTGAACATATCTCGAAGGTGAAGAACAACAACAATACAAGACAAGTAAGAATTTATTGAACTTTGTCTGTATAACACAATAATGAACACAGTTGACTCTGCCATAATATGGTCATATGATAAATATAAAATGTTTATATAGAAAAAGATAGTTAAGTCACTGTAACTGGCATTGCTGATTACATAAAAAAAATTCACAATGTAAATGCATACAACAGTAAGATAGTTAAGTCAGTGTGATGTACTTACATTGTATGTTGGTATTATTTAAGCCAGTTAAGTCAGTGTGATGTACTTACATTGTGTGTTGGTATTATTTAAGCCAGTTAAGTGAGTGTGATGTACTTACACTGTGTGTTGGTATTATTTAAGCCAGTTAAGTGAGTGTGATGTACTTACATTGTATGTTGGTATTATTTAAGCCAGTTAAGTCAGTGTGATGTACTTACACTGTGTGTTGGTATTATTTAAGCCAGTTAAGTCAGTGTGATGTACTTACATTGTGTGTTGGTATTATTTAAGCCAGTTAAGTCAGTGTGATGTACTTACACTGTGTGTTGGTATTATTTAAGCCAGTTAAGTGAGTGTGATGTACTTACATTGTATGATGGTATTATTTAAGCCAGTTAAGTCAGTGTGATGTACTTTCACTGTGTGTTGGTATTATTTAAGCCAGTTAAGTCAGTGTGATGTACTTACATTGTATGTTGGTATTATTTAAGCCAGTTAAGTCAGTGTGATGTACTTACATTGTATGTTGGTATTATTTAAGCCAGTTAAGTCAGTGTGATGTACTTACATTGTGTGTTGGTATTATTTAAGCCAGTTAAGTCAGTGTGATGTACTTACATTGTATGTTGGTATTATTTAAGCCAGTTAAGTCAGTGTGATGTACTTACATTGTATGTTGGTATTATTTAAGCCAGTTAAGTCAGTGTGATGTACTTACACTGTGTGTTGGTATTATTTAAGCCAGTTAAGTCAGTGTGATGTACTTACATTGTATGTTGGTATGTGTTGGTATTATTTTATTATTTAAGCCAGTTAAGTCAGTGTGATGTACTTACATTGTGTGTTGGTATTATTTAAGCCAGTTAAGTCAGTGTGATGTACTTACATTGTATGTTGGTATTATTTAAGCCAGTTAAGTCAGTGTGATGTACTTACATTTTGTGTTGGTATTATTTAAGCCAGTTAAGTCAGTGCGATGTACTTACATTGTGTGTTGGTATTATTTACGCCAGTTAAGTCAGTGTGATGTACTTACATTGTATGTTGGTATTATTTAAGCCAGTTAAGTCAGTGTGATGTACTTACATTGTGTGTTGGTATTATTTAAGCCAGTTAAGTCAGTGTGATGTACTTACATTGTATGTTGGTATTATTTAAGCCAGTTAAGTCAGTGTGATGTACTTACATTGTGTGTTGGTATTATTTAAGCCAGTTAAGTCAGTGTGATGTACTTACATTGTGTGTTGGTATTATTCAAGCCAGTTAAGTCAGTGTGATGTACTTACATTGTATGTTGGTATTATTTAAGCCAGTTAAGTCAGTGTGATGTACTTACATTGTGTGTTGGTATTATTTAAGCCAGTTAAGTCAGTGTGATGTACTTACATTGTGTGTTGGTATTATTTAAGCCAGTTAAGTCAGTGTGATGTACTTACATTGTGTGTTGGTATTATTTAGAGATTTTGTACACTCATGTAATGATAACATAAGATTGTAAAGTTGAACAATGTGACATTTTGGTGTTGGGTATATTATGATTCTTAACTGAAGTTATTATGTGTGAGTATAAAAGAATATTGTGTATCCACCGCGGCCCAGTCTGTGACCATGCCTCGTGGTGGATCAGAGCCTGATCAACCAGGCTGTTACTGCTGGTCGTACATAAATTGACGTACTAACTATAGCCCAGTTTGTCAGGTACTGACTTTAGGTGCAGCACCTTCTTGAAGACAGTCAAGGGTCTGTTTGTAATCCCACTTGTGTGTGTTTACAAGCCTCAAATTTTTTATTTTAAATCCTAAGATCAAATTAGTCTAAATGCTTGATTTATGAATGAGAATTTATTGGTATTTGAAAGTTTTTTAATGACCCACTTTGTAATGTTCAGCTTATGCTGAACACTATAAGGTGGATCAGCATAAACCCATATTTGAATTAAAATGACATTTATCTTCTATTAAAGACCCAAAGAATGTAGCACTGGAGGAAGGAGAGTCAGGGGCGCCTACAGTAGTATAGGAGCATCATCATGGTGGCAAGCTGGTAACATGAGCATGATGTGTTGTTGGAGTGTGAGCAAGGCAATATTTACAAAGCAATTCAGGGAAAGCAGTTATTTGAACTTGAATCCTGGAAGTGTGAAGCACAGTGCCTGCACTCTGAAGGATGAGCAGGGATGTTGTAGTTCTGGAGGGGTGAAGTACAGTGCCTGCACTCCGAAGGATATGTGGGGATAATACAATTTAGAGGGTGATTTGAGGCGTACTGTTAGCATGCTTCTTGCATGCTAACAGTGAGTGATGTTGAAAATGTTTAGCTTCATGGTCATCCCATCTCAGTGGGAGATGGGTTGTTAAAAAAAAAGGTGTTTACCTGGAGTTTACCTGGAGAGAGTTCCGGGGGTCAACGCCCCCGCGGCCCGGTCTGAGACCAGGTTTATTGGAAATTTTGGTTGGCTTGAGCCTGGCCTGTCAGGCACCCCAGAGTTAAGCTCATGTTATGAGTTGTCACATTACATAAGAACATAATAAAGAAGGAACACTGCAACAGGCCTACTGGCCTGTGAGGCAGGTCCAATTTCCCCACTGGCTTACGCCGATGCTTTGATCTAGTGAGGTCAGACATGTCACTTAAGGGAGGAGCACGGCATCCGACCTTGTAGCACAAGCTAGTCAGGTCTACCTCACACCCACTCGTGTATTTATCCAATCCATTTTTAAAACTACACATCATCTTAGATTCTATGACGGTACTCAGGAGTTTGTTCCACTCATCCACACCTCTGTTACCGAACCAGTGTTTTCCTATATCCTTCCTGAATCTGAATTTTTCCAATTTAAAACCATTGTTGCGAGTCCTGTCTATTTTAGACATTTTTAGCATGCCATTTACATCCTTTTTATTAATTCCTGTTTTCCATTTATACACCTCAATCATCTCCCCCCCCCTAATTCTGTGCATTTCTAGAGAGTGCAAGATTTAGGGGCTTCAGTCTATCCTCATAGGGAAGATTTCTGATACATGGGATCAACATTGTCATCCTCCTTTGTACGTTTTCCAGTGCATTTATATCCATTCTGTAATACGGTGACCAAAACTGAGCAGCATAATCTAAATGAGGCCTAACTAAGGATATATAGAGTTGAAGAACAACCTGAGGACTCCTATTATTTATGCTTCTTGATATGAAGCCAAGGATTCTGTTAGTTTTATTGCAAACACTTATGCACTGTTGTCTTGGTTTCAGATTACTGCTAACCAACGCTCCTAAATCCTTTTCGCAGTCTGTAATATTAAGTTCTACATTATTTAGTTTATATGTGGCATGGTTATTTTCCTGTCCAACATTTAGAACTTTGCGTTTGTCTATATTAAACTGCATTTGCCACTTCTTCGACCACAGCATCAGTCTATTCAAATCATCCTGGAGTGCTCTAGTGTCCTCATTAGACTGAATTGGATGGCCTATTTTGGTGTCATCAGCAAATTTGCTTGTGTCGCTATTTATTCCCTCATCTATGTCGTTTATGTAAATTGTGAACAACGACGGGCCCAACACTGACCCTTGAGGAACACTGTACTTCCCATCTCCAGGACTCAAGTTCGGCCTGCTGGTTTCCCTGAATCCCTTCATAAATGTTTGCTCACACTCCAACAGCACGTCAAATATTAAAAATCGTTTGTCTCCATTCACTCCTATCAACTACATTCATGCATGATTGCTGGAAGTCCAAGCCCCTCGCACACAAAACCTCCTTTACCCCGTCCCTCCACCCTCTCCTAGGCTGACCCCAACCCTGACTTCCCTCCACTACAGATTGATACACTCTCGAAGTCATTGTTTCATTCTGTTCTCTCTACATGTCCGAACCACCTCAAGAACCCTTCTTCAGCCCTCTGGACAACAGTTTTGGTAATCCCGCACCTCCTCCTAACTTCCAAACTACGAATTCTCTGCATTATATTCACACCACACATTGCCCTCAGACATGACATCTCCACTGTCTCCAGCCTTCTCCTTGCTGCAACATTCATAACCCATGCTTCACACCCATATAAGAGTATTGGTAAAACTATACTCTCAAACATTCCCTCTTTGCTTCCAGGGACAAAGTTCTTTGTCTCCACAGATTCCTAAGTGCACTGCTATGATTCACCTCATCTTTCATAGACCCATTCGCTGACTTGTCCACTCCCAAATATCTGAATACATTCACCTCCTCCATACCCTCTCCCTCCACCTCCTCCATACTCTCTCCCTCCAACCTGATATCCAATCTTTCATCACCTAATCTTTTTGTTATCCTCATAATCTTACTCTTTCCTATATTCACTTTTAATTTTCTTTTATATACCCTACCAAATTCATCCACCAACATCTGCAACTTCTCTTCAGAATCTCCCAAAAGCACAGTGTCACCAGCAAAAAGCAACTGTAACAACTCCCACTTTGTGTTTGATTCTTTATCTTTTAACTCAACACCTCCTGCCAAGACCCTCACATTCACTTCTCTTACAACCCCATCTATAAATATATTGAACAACCACGGTGACATCACACATCCTTGTCTAAGACTTACTTTTACTGGGAAATAATCTTCCTCTCTCCTACATACTCTAACCTGAGCCTCACTATCCTCGTAAAAACTCCTCACTGTTTTCAGTAACTTGTTTAATGAACAAAATGTGCACTCATACTACTGTGCCTACAGTATATATGACATTCGTTTTCAATATAATCCTTTCTATGGATCTTTTCCTTTTAATCGGTGTAACAAGGCACAAAAAAAGCTGACACTCCGCTCCCCCATGTCCAACTTAACCTCTGTGAAAATTCAATGCTTTTAAAAGGTCTTAAGACCTGGAACTCTGTCTGAAGCATTGAAAGGTTCCCTATCTGCCAGCTATTTCAAAGCTGTTGTTAAAAAACACCATCTTCTTAGCATAATTGAGACAGCAATCTGTTATGTCTAACAAAACCAGCTTTCATCCAGTTCTGCCCCTGATCTTCCTTCAACACCCATAAATAATTGGTAACATATATTGTCCCATTTAATTATATTGTAATCTAAAGTAACTTTCTGTATTTTCAACATTTCTATATTCAGTCAAATAAAACTGAGAATCTTTGAATTAGTTCTATGAAATATGTCTCTTTTCTGATAGCCTATTTGCCATTAACTGTCTTGTTGTAGTTAATTGCATAAGAATATTATTTAATATTATGTATATTAATTAACATGGCTTACAATTAGCTGGGCAAAATGCATTACATAATTTGTGGCCATTTTTTGTACCTACCATTATATTAATTCATGTAAATTACATTATATGGTTTAAATAAAAAAAGTATTAGTGTCAAAAATACTAAATATGGTTTGTTGTGTTTCCAGACTAATAGTGGATATTGTTTGTTGCTGTATCAACATGTGAGGACCAAAACTGTTTCAACCAAAAATACTGCTGGAACAAGTGTTGAAGTCTTTAAGAGGAAACTGGACAAGTATCTTCACCAGGTGCTGGATCAACCAGGCTGTGATGGAGTGGGTCAGTGGACTACCACCAGTAACATCCTGGCAGAGCAGGCAAGCACCAGATGAGCCTGACCCCTGGCTGGGCTCTGGCAGTAGAAAAACACTCGGAACTCATCAGAGGTTAAGGTTAGTTTGTCAGTAGTGTGTGCGAGGAGTTAATAATAATAATATATTTTATTTTGTTATCATACATGTATGAAGGAAGGGGCAAAACTTGTTCAACAAGTCATTCACGTAAGAAGTGAAGTTGATACATGTATGTACAAACACCTTCATATGCAGAGCATTTCTGGCAAACTTAAAATTAACCAAGATTAATAAGGCAATAACAGTACATATGGCCATTAGATGAGTTACAATGAATGCAAGAGACTTGAGTATTCTATTAAGTCATGCTATATGACTTTAATAAGTCTTGTAGAGAAGACATACTTTTTTATTATTAACCTTAGGCAGATACAATGGAGTGATTACTATTTAACATAAGAACATAAGAAAGGAGGAATACTGTAGTAGGCCTATTGGCCCATACTAGGCAGGTCCTTTACAATCCATCCCACTAACAAAACATCCCAACCCAATTTTCAATGCCACCCAAGAAATAAGCTCTGATAACTCTATCCACTCTCATATGCAAGTCACACTCAAATCCAACCTCTCTCACTCATGTATTTTTTTTTAAACAAATCGGCCGTCTCCCACTGAGGCAGGGTGACCCAAAAAGAAAGAAAATCACCAAAAAGAAAATACTTTCATCATCATCATTCAACACTTTCACCTCACTCACACATAATATCTGTTTTTGCAGAGGCGCTCAGAACACAACAGTTTAGAAGCATATACGTATAAAGATACACAACATACCCCTCCAAACTGCTAATATCCCAAAACCCCTCCTTTAGAGTGCAGGCATTGTACTTCCCATTTCCAGGACTTAAGTCCGGCTATATAAAAATAACCGGTTTCCCTGAATTCCTTCACTAAATATTACTCTGCTCACACTTCAACAGATTGTCAGGTCCCAAATGCCATTCGTCTCCATTCACTCCTATCAAACACGCTCATGCATGCCTGCTGGAAGTCCAAGCCCCTCGCCCACAAAACCTCCCTTACCCCTTCCTTCCAACCTTTTCGAGGACAACCCCTATTCCGCCTTCCTTCTCCTTCAGATTTAAATGCTCTCCATGCCATTCTACTTTGATCCATTCTCTCTAAATGACCAAACCACCTCAACCCCTCTTCAGCCCCCTGACTAATACTTTTATTAACTCCACACCTTCTCCTAATTTCCACACTCCAAATTTTCTTCCTAATATTTACACCACACATTGCCCTCAGACAGGACATCTTCACTGCCTCCAACCGCCTCCTTGCTGCTGCATTCACAACCCAAGCCTCACACCCATATAAGAGTGTTGGTACAACTATACTTTCATACATTCCCTTCTTTGTCTCCATAGATAACGTTTTTTGACTCCACATATACCTCAACGCACCACTCACCTTTTTTCCTTCATCAATTCTATGATTAACCTCATCCTTCATAAATCCATCCGCAGACACGTCAACTCCCAAGTATCCGAAAACATTCACTTCTATCATACTCCTCCCCAATTTGATATCCAATTTTTCTTTATCTAAATCATTTGATACCCTCATCACCTTACTCTTTTCTATGTTCACTTTCAACTTTCTACCTTTACACACACTCCCAAACTCACCCACTAACCTTTGCAATTTTTCTTTTGAATCTCCCATAAGCACAGTATCATCAGCAAAAAGTAACTGTGTCAATTCCCATTTTGTATTTGATTCCCCATTATTTAATCCCACCCCTCTCCCAAACACCCTAGCATTTACTTCTTTTACAACCCCATCTATAAATATATTAAACAACCATGGTGACATTACACATCCCTGTCTAAGACCTACTTTTACTGGGAAGTAGTCTCCCTCTCTTCTACACACCCTAACCTGAGCCTCACTATCCTCATAAAAACTCTTTACAGCATTTAGTAACTTACCACCTATTCCATATACAGTAGGGCCCCACTTATACTGCAGGTTAGGTTCCAGGCTACCGCCGTAAAGCGGAAATCGCCGTAAAGTGGAACACCCTTTTTTTTCCACTTATAAATGCATACAAATACTAAATTACAAGTTTACACTAACATATATTAAGTTAGCATTAGAACTAGGCATCAAAAAACAATAAAAAAGTACAATACACACATAGTGCACTCATTACTTACCTTAAAATATTTGTAGTCTTAATCTAGGGTGAGATGAGTAGTATTTATTGTAAAAAATCAAGTGTGGTATGTATGGTAGTCAGCCGGGCTACCATACCAGGCCAACCCACCCACACATATTCTATATTTAAGCATCCCAGAGCAATAAATTGTATATACAGTTCACTCATTACTTACCTTAAAATATTTGTAGTCTTAATGTAGGGTCAGGAGTAAGTAAATGAGATAAAACGAATAAATGAGAGAGAGAAAGAATGAGTGCATGAGAGAGGACAGGCGCAGAGTTATGTAAACAAACCAGGCGAAGGTAAGCTTTGTAAACAAAGTGTACACGTCTGGTTTGTGTACAAGTTACACTGTGTACAAGTTGTCTCTACATTGATACGGTAAAATAAATAAAGAAGAACACGCCCATTCTCATGTAACATCATTTTGAGAAGAAATGAAGCTCTGAGTGAAGGCAATGGAAATAAGTCACTCTGTTTGACTTTTTTGGGTTATCCTGGGATCGCTACACATATGCTGTTATATATGATAATCTATGTAACTGTATTTGTGTATACCTGAATAAACTTACATACATACAAAAGAAATAATTTTCTACAGTTACCCACAGTAACACATTTTCTCTTATGTCAGATTAGAAAAAATGTTATTCTTGGCGTCACTTGTGCAAGTTATCTGGTTACATCTCATATTTATGTTTATTTATTCTATTGTGGGGTGTATTTATCATCTTTATATGTTATGTATCATGTTTATTATATAATTCTGAAAAAAATATCATGGATGGATTAATGAAAATGTATATATTAACGTAATATACGACATTTAATGAGACTCGATGATTATTATTATCATTACTAATATGATGTCTGGAGACATAAGACACTTTTACTGATTTTAATGTGTACCTGCATGCCAGCACAGTATGTAAGTTTATTTAAGTACATGTATACATAAGCATAATTATCAGAGTATATATAAAATATGAAATAACTTTTAAAAACACTTAAAATTTTGGAGTTTCCAGACATAATGGAGAGACTTAGTGCTTACGGATCTCACAGAGAATGTAAACAAACCAGGTGGGGCGCGGTGACCGTATTAGAAAGTCAGGTGGGGGGAGCCCTAGAGCGAATTTTGGTCATAATTTGCAATGACCATATTAGCGGAACGCCATAAAGCGAAACGCCGTAAAGCGGGGCCCTACTGTACTTGCAACATCTGCCACATTGCTCCCCTATCCACTCTATCATATACCTTTTCTAAATCCATAACTGCAATAAAAACTTCCCTACCTTTATCTAAATACTGTTCACATACATGCTTCAATATAAACACTTGATCAACACATCCCCTACCCACTCTGAAACCTCCTTGCTCATCTGCAATCCTACATTCTGTCTTACCTCTAATTCTTTCAATAATAACCCTACCGTACACTTTTCCTGGTATACTCAATAAACTTATTCCTCTATAATTTTTACAATCTCTTTTGTCCCCCTTCCCTTTACATAAAGGGACTATACATGCTCTCCGCAAATCCCTAGGTACCTTCCCCTCTTTCATACATTTATTAAACAAAAGTACCAACCAATCCAACACTATGTCCCCCCCTGATTTTAACATTTCTGTCATGATCCCATCAGTTCCAGCTGCTTTACCCCCTTTCATTCTACATAATGCCTCATGTACCTCCCCCACACTTATATTCCGCTCTTCTTCATTCCTAAAAGATGGTATACCTCCCTGGCCAGTGCATGAAATTACTGCCTCCCTTTCTTCCTCAACATTTAAAAGTTCCTCAAAATATTCTCGCCATCTACCTAATACCTCCCTCTCCCCATCTACTAACTCCCCTACTCTGTTTTTAACTGACAAATCCATACGTTCCCTAGGGTTTCTTAACTTGTTTAACTCACTCCAAATTTTTTTCTTATTTTCATTAAAGTTTCTTGACAGTGCCTCTCCCACTCTATCATCTGCTCTCCTTTTGCACTCTCTCACCTCTCTCTTCGCCTTTCTTTTACTCTCCATATACTCTGCTCTTCTTATAACACTTCTGCTTTGTAAAAACCTCTCATAAGCTAACTTTTTCTCTTTTATCACACCCTTTACTTCATCATTCCACCAATCACTCCTCTTTCCTCCTGCCCCCACCCTCCTATAACCACAAACTTCTGCCCCACATTCTAATACTGCATTTTTAAAACTCATCCAACCCTCTTCAACCCCCCCTTCCACTACTCATCTTTGCACCAGCCCACCTTTCTGCCAATAGTAGCTTATATCTCACCCGAACTTCCTCCTCCCTTAGTTTATACACTTTCACTTCCCTCCTACTTATTGTTGCCACCTTCCTCTTATCCCATCTACCCCTTACTCTAACTGTAGCTACAACTAAATAATGATCCAATATATCAGTTGCCCCTCTATAAATATGTACATCCTGGAGCCTACCCATTAACCTTTTATCCACCAATACATAATCTAACAAACTACTTTCATTACATGCTACATCATACCTTGTATATTTATTTATCCTCTTTTTCATAAAATATGTATTACTTATTACCAAATATCTTTCTACACATAGCTCAATTAAAGGCTCCCCATTTACATTTACCTCTGGCACCCCAAATTTACCTACTACTCCCTCCACAACATTTTTACCCACTTTAACATTGAAATCCCCAACCACAAGTACTCTCACACTTGGTTCAAAATTCCCCAAGCATTCACTCAACATTTCCCAAAATCTCTCTCTCTCCTCTACACTTCTCTCTTCTCCAGGTGCATATACACTTACTATAGCCCACTTTTCACATCCAATCTTTATTATACTCCACATAATCCTTGAATTAATACATTTATAGTCCCTCTTTTCCTGCCATATCTTATCCTTCAACATTATTGCTACTCCTCCTTTAGCTCTAACTCTATTTGAAACCCCTGACCTAATCCCATTTTTTCCACTCCACTGAAACTCTCCCACCCCCTTCAGCTTTGTTTCACTTAAAGCCCAGACATCCAGCTTCTTCTCATTCATAACATCCACAATCATCTCTTTCTTATCATATGCACAACATCCACGCACATTCAGACTTCCCACTTTGACAATTTTCTTCTTCTTATTCTTTTTAGTAATCTTTACAGGAAAAGGGGTTACTAGCCCATTGTTCCCGGCATTTAGTTGACTTTTACAACACGCATGGCTTACGGAGGAAAGATTCTTATTCCACTTCCTCATGGATATAAAAGGAAAAGTAATAAGACCAAGAACTATAAAGATAAAATCAAAGAAAACTCAGATGAGTGTGTATAAATAAACGTGTACATGTATGTGAAGTGTGACCTAAGTGTAAGTAGAAGTAGCAAGACGTACCTGTAATCTTGCATATTTATGAGACAGACAAAAAACACCAGCAATCCTACCATCATGTAAAACAATTGCAGGCTTTTGTTTTACATTCACTTGGCAGGACAGTATTACCTCCCTGGGTGGTTGCTGTCTACGAACCTACTACAAGTTTATATTTAGAAAGGATATAGGAAATTTAGGTTGGATAAATACTCAAGTATTTATCCAACTAGGTAGTAGGTTGGTAGACAGCAGCCGCCCAGGGAGGTACTACTGTCCTGCCAAGTGAATGTAAAATGAAAGCCTGTAATTGTTTTACATGATGGTAGGATTGCTGGTGTTTTTTCTGTTTCATAAACATGCAAGGTTTCAGGTACGTCTTGCTACTTCTGCTTACACTTAGGTCACACTACACATACATGTACAAGCATATATATACACACCCCTCTGGGTTTTCTTCTATTTTCTTACTAGTTCTTATTCTTGTTTATTTCCTCTTATCTCCATGGGGAAGTGGAACAGAATTCTTTCTCCGTAACCTATACGTGTTGTAAGAGGCGACTAAAATGCCAGAAGCAAGGGGCTAGTAACCCCTTCTCCTGTATATATTACTAAATGTGAAAGGAGAAACTTTTGTTTTTACTTTTGGGCCTCCCCGCCTCAGTGGGATACGGCCGGTGTGTTGAAAGAAGAAAGAAAGATTTATCCAACCTAAATCTGAAACTACCCAAGGTTTTAGCCTCAGTAACCCAACTAGGTAGACTGTTCCACACATCAACTACCTTATTTCCAAACCAGTACTTTCCTATGTCCTTTCTAAATCTAAACTTGTCCAATTTGAATCCATTACTGTGGGTTCTCTCTTGGAGAGATATCCTCAAGACCTTATTTATATCCCCTATGACATTTATTTGAGATGAATACAGATATTGAAAGCAAGTATATATTGATTATGTTGATAAAAATGTTTCACTTATATTCATGGTTGTAATAAAGTTGGTAGAATTACCGACAATATGTAAAGTAAAAGGACACAAGTGCAACTAATGTGACATTTATTGTGGCAACGTTTCGCTCTCCAGGAGTTTTATCAAGCCATGGCTTGATAAAGCTCCTGGAGAGCGAAACGTTGCCACAATAAATGTCACATTAGTTGCACTTGTGTCCTTTTACTTTATATATTCATGATGTTGAACAAATGCATGTACAGGTTTTACATATGTATTTATGATTGGTTGGGATAGGTTAAGGAGATAAGGTGTTTTTTAACTATAGTTCTAAAAATGTTGAACCAGTGGTTCTGGAGATTTCTGGTAGAGAGTTCCAGATTTTGGGCCCTTTTATGTATAATGAATTTTTGAAAAGATTTAGCCTTACACGGGGAATGTCATAGAGGTTTTTGTGCCTAGTGTTGTGTCTGAGTCCTGTTGCAACTGCTAAGAAAGTGTTTTGGGTTAGGATTTATATTAGAATTTATTGTTCTGTAAATGTAGGTTGTACAATAATATGAGTTAATGTTTTGTATAGTCAGTAGGTATAGGTCTTTGAAGAGTGAAGGGGGAGGGTTGTCTAGCAGTGGATTGTGTGATAAGTTGCACTGCGGCTTTTTGTTGTGTTATTATTGATTTTAGGTGGTTTGTCGTTGTGGAACCCCAGGCACAAATATGGGTAGATCAGTGAATAGTATAGTGTAAGTAGTGGTGTTTGTGGTACACAGTAACATATAGTGTAAGTAGTGGTGTTTGTGGTACACAGTAACATATCTTTGAGAGGATGACAGCTGTTTTAGAAACTTTTTTTGTTATGTGTTGGATATGAGTGTTGAATTTTAGGTTGCTGTCAAGGTGCACACCCAGGAATTTTCCCTCGTTATGTTTAGCGGTAAGGATGTTGTTAAGCATATTTAGTTGGTCCTCACTTGCTCTACTCCCAAACATAATGTAAGAGATTTTGTCTATATTAAGTATGAGTTTATTGATGGTCAACCAGGTTGCTGTTTTTGCGAGTTCTTCGTTAGCAATAATGTTGAGTGAGGTTAAATTTGGGTAAGAGATGACAAATGTTGTGTTGTCAGCAAAGAGAATAAGCGTAAGTTGTTGTGATACTCTTGGAAGATTGTTGATGTATAAAAGAAAAAGGGGGGGGGGGTCAAGAATGCTACCCTGTGGTACACCAGTGTCCAGGTCGAAGAGGTTTTGTCATTGACACACACATTGTTTTCCCTTACAGAGGTAGGACTTGATAAATGCAAGCACATGGCCTGTTATATTGTAATGATCGAGCTTGAGGAGTAGGATGCTGTGATCTGCTGTATCAAAAGCTTTCTTAAGATTTATGAAAGGTCCAAGTGGGTATTCATTTTTATTCAATGCTGTGTAAAGTAGGTCTAGCATTTTTATTATTGCATCATTTGTGCTTTTGTTTCTCCTGAAGCCAAACTGGCAGGGGTTGAGGATGCTTTGTGATGTTATGAAGTAGTGTAACCTTTTGTGTATGAGTTTCTTGAAGATTTTGGAAAGTAAAGGCAAGTTTGATATTGGCATTAATTGTTTCTATCTGTTGGGTCACCACCTTTGTGTATTGGTGTAATCCTTGCTAGCTTGAGTGTTGTCAGGAAAGTGTTAGTATATAGCGATTTGTTGAAAAGTAATGCAGTGGTGGGTGAGAGGATTTGAGTGGCTCGTTTATACAGTAGTGGTGACACTTGGGTTGCATTCCTTGATTTGTTTTTTAGAGAGTTAATAATCATGATAACCTCAGTGGGCTGTGTTGGTGTAAGCTAGAGGGATGTTGGGAAGTTATGGCATTTTATTGAGCAGATCTTCATTCTATGTCAGTTTATTAAATCCATCTCATGTAGTAACTGGGTTGATTGATGCCATCCAGATTAGATCTTTACAATGACTCTCCAGTAATAGTGCTGTATAAATATTTTATAAATTTTGTTTCCAGAAACTGTCTCCCCCACCGAGGTAGTGACCCAAGCAAAGAAGAAATGCTTTTGCCGTCACAGTCTTGCCAGAGTGGCACTGATACTACACCTCAAAACTGCTAATGTCTCCACCCATCCTTTAGGGTGCAGGTACTATACTTCCTTAGTTGTGTTGTATAGTAATTGAAGAGAATTATTGGATAGATGTACTTGAAATATTTGTCATTTTATATTAGTGATTTATATTAAGAGTCATATACAGTAGACCGTCGTTTAATACGGCTTTGTCTTGCACGTTTTGGTTATAGCATGATTGAAGAATTGTGGCATTTTTTTGTTTGACACTTCATAAAATTAGTTTAACACAGTTGCGATAGGAAAAAAAAATTTGAGCCTGCGGTCACCCATGGGGCAGGATGGGCTACAGCCATTCCCAGCTACCCCCACCACCCTCCCAGCCTTCAGTTCGGTTCATACCTGTGTTGGACGAATCTGTGCCAGTAGCTCCCTGTGTTTGTTTACATATGTATTAATTGCCATATCTTAAATCTGCCAAGTAATCATGGCACCCAGTAGGCATACAAGTGTTGCTGAAAGTTGCAAGAAAAGGTTTAAGCTTCTAAGTCTTAGAATTAAAAAGAAAATAGAGCTATTAGACAAGAGATAGCCTGTGGCAGGAATGAAGAGTCATTTTATACACAAAAAGAATGATTTAAATATGAGTTTGTATGATGACTGTCTGACTTGACTGACTGTATGACTTTGCCCTTGTAGTAGACCCTGTCAGTTATATAGTACAGGTCGGCCATCACTAATCCGGCATCATTGGGACCTGTAGTGTGCTGTATTAGTGAGTTTGCCGGATTACAGAGTGGTTAGGCTAGAATACACTTAATATATCAACAGAGAGACTGCTACATCTTCCTCATTTTCATCATTGCTTTCTCCTCCACTGGCTTGTTGCTGTGGATTTACAACCATCTGCACAATTTCTGAGTCAGTATAATGATGAAATTTGAGTCAGTATAATGATGAGATTTGAGTCAGTATAATGATGAAATTTGAGTCAGTATAATGATGAAATTTGAGTCAGTATAATGATGAAATTTGAGTCAGTATAATGATGAAATTTGAGTTAGTATAATGATGAAATTTGAGTCAGTATAATGATTAAATTTGAGTCAGTATAATGATGAAATGAGTCAGTATAATGATAAAATTTGAAATTATGCTAGCTGAAATTAATGCCGGATTACTGAGGGAACCAGATAACTGATTGCCGGATTAGTGATGGCTGACCTGTACTAATAGTAGTCCCTGTCAGTTATATAGTACTTGTAGTAGTTACTGACAATTATATAGCACTTGTAGTAGCCCTGACAGTTATATAATAGTTTGTTTTAGTGGTCTACTGTATCAGATACTTTCCATAGGTCAGTGAAGAGCCCCAGAGAATATTCATTTGTTTCAGTTGCTGTACAGTATATAGTAATTTGAACATCTGAGGTAGTACAATTTATGATACAATCTTACATTTTCAAGTTTGTAATTAGTTCTTTCACAGTGGTAGAATACAAATATTCTATATTTCACACTGTTATTAACTCTTTCAAGGTCCAGAGGCCAAATTTCAAAGTGTGTACCAGGGTCCAAGAATTTTCAAAAAAATTTTTTGTTATTTTTTCTTATGAAATGGTAGAGAAACTTTTTCTGAAGGTAATAAAACAAAAAGTATGAAATTTGATGAAATTATGCTCTTAAGATTTTGCCAACTTTGACTCCTATTTTAGGCAAATTACAATATAATAGTCAATCAAATTCATAGCTGTTTCTCTAGAATTGCTTCAGTTCTATCGAATGAGCACAAGAAATCGCTCAGTCAACTGTTTCAACTACAAAATAAAGTGATCGGAAATTGGTAATTTGGCCAATTTAATGCAAAGATCAAAATATTTCAATTTCAAAATAGGGTCCAGAATAAACAATGCAGGCATTCCTGGCACTAAACTAACATTTCCTCTGTTCATTAGCTATGTTTTCAGGCTTTACAAATTAATTCCATTTTGATTTTTTATTCACATAATGAATTTTTATTCAAACCAAAGAATAGAAGATTTACTGTTATGCAATATTGTAATAATTGTATAAATAATATCACCACATTTGTGAACATATATCAGACCCAACAGCTGGCGTGTATTAGACGTGTGAGGTCATTTGTTTACTCTTGAACCTCAGTGAAAATTTAACATTTCCACTAATTTAAGCTCAGTTTGAAGCCATTTTCAAAACTCTAACCAATCAAAATCATCTCTATTTATGGAATATATCTTCCATTCTATCAATTGAGACCAAGAAATCGCAAATACAACTATATGAAACATACTAAAAAACACTGCAAAGTCGCTGTTTTAATCGAAAATTGTGGTCTCAGTTTTTTCTCTCATTATGCACTGTGTGCTGCAGGATTTTTTTATGTGGTGCACACATACCACATAGATGTATTCTCTCATATTTACCACTCACAGCTTATCTGAATGAGCTGGGCTCATGGCATAGAACTATGGTTTGGACCCTCAACTCAAAGTCATAGAACTATAGCACGGACCCTGAAAGGGTTAATGTATGAGGTAGTACAATTTATGATACAATCAGTTTATGATAAAATCAATCTTACTTTTTTTAGTTCATAATTAAGTTCATTTACTTTATTATTAATAAGAAGTAATACAGACCAATATCTAACTTGTTCTTTTATTCAGCCTAAACCCAAACTGACAAAGGCTCAGTATGTTATGGGAGAGGAGGTAGGAGTAGATTTGTTTATAGATTATTTTTTCGAAGATTTCAGAGAGGAAAAAGAGTGTTATATATTAGTCTGTAGTTATTTAGTTCTGCAGGTTCGTCTCTTTTGAGGACCGGGGTGACCCTTGCCATCCATACTCAAGACAACAAGGCTACTACATATATACAGAACTAATTAACTACACACTAATATCTAACTCTCTTTTCCTCTCTGAAATCTTTGAAAAAATAATCTATAAACAAATCTACTCCTACCTCCTACCTTTGCCAGTTTGGGTTTAGGCTGAATAAAAGCACAAATGATCAATTATTCAGATACTTGAATTACTATATACAGCAAATGAAAAAAAATGAATATCTTCTGGGGCTTTTCATAGACCTATGGAAAGCATTTGATACAGTAGACCACAATACCATGCACTTAAAACTTGAGCATTATGGAGTCAGAGGACACTCTCTCAATTACGTAAAATCTTATCTTAATGGAAGACATTAGTATGTATTCATAAATGGCGTGACCTCCAATACTCAGCCTGTAATTGTTGAAGTGTCCTAGGTCCTCTACTCTTTCTTATTTACATCAATGACCTCCTAAATGCACATCCTGTACCTTTATAAAGTTACTTGACAAGGTACAACCTGTACCATTATAGTGACAAAAGTACATCTTGGACCATTATAAAGTCGCTTAACAAAGGTGCATCCTGGGCCATTACAAAGTCACTTAAAGGTACATCCTGGACCATTATAAAGTCACTTAACAAAGGTACATACTGGACCATTATAAAGTCGCTTAACAAAGGTACATACTGGGCCATTATAAAGTCACTTAACAAAGGTACATCCTGGGCCATTATAAAGTCACTTAACAAAGGTACATCCTGGGCCATTATGAAGTCACTTAACAAAGGTACATCCTGGGCCATTATAAAGTCACTTAACAAAGGTACATCCTGGGCCATTATAAAGTCACTTAACAAAGGTACATCCTGGGCCATTATAAAGTCACTTAACAAAGGTACATCCTAGGCCATTATTAAGTCACTTAACAAAGGTACATCCTGGGCCATTATAAAGTCACTTAACAAAGGTACATCCTGGACCATTATAAAGTCACTTAACAAAGGTACATCCTGGGCCATTATAAAGTCACTTAACAAAGGTACATCCTGGACCATTATAAAGTCACTTAACAAAGGTACATCCTGGACCATTATAAAGTCACTAACAAAGGTACATCCTGGGCCATTATAAAGTCACTTAGCAAAGGTACATCCTGGGCCCATATAAAGTCGCTTAACAAAGGTACATCTTGGACCATTATAAAGTCACTTAACAAAGGTACATCTTGGACCATTATAAAGTTACTTAACAAAGGTACATCCTGGACCATTATAAAGTCACTTAACAAAGGTACATCTTGGACCATTATAAAGTCACTTAACAAAGGTACATCTTGGACCATTATAAAGTCACTTAACAAAGGTACATCCCGGGCCATTATAAAGTCACTTAACAAAGGTATATCCTGGGCCATTATAAAGTCACTTAACAAAGGTACATCCTGGGCCATTATAAAGTCACTTAACAAAGGTACATCCTGGACCATTATAAAGTCACTTAACAAAGATACATCCCAGGCCATTATAAAGTCACTTAACAAAGGTACATGCCAGGCCATTATAAAGTCACTTAACAAAGGTACATCCTGGGCCATTATAAAGTCACTTAACAAAGGTACATCCTGGGCCATTATAAAGTCACTTAACAAAGGTATGTCCTGGGCCATTATAAAGTCACTTAACAAAGGTACATCCTGGGCCATTATAAAGTCACTTAACAAAGGTACATCCTGGACCATTATAATGTCACTTAACAAAGGTACATCCTGGACCATTATAAAGTCACTTAACAAAGGTACATCCTGGGCCATTATAAAGTCACTTAACAAAGGTACATCCTGGACCATTTATAAAGTCACTTAACAAAGGTACATCCTGGGCCATTATAAAGTCACTTAACAAAGGTACATCCTGGGCCATTATAAAGTCACTTAACAAAGGTACATCCTGGGCCATTATAAAGTCACTTAACAAAGGTACATCCTGGACCATTATAAAGTCACTTAACAAAGGTACATCCTGGGCCATTATAAAGTCACTTGACAAAGGTACATCTTGGACCATTATAAAGTCACTTAACAAAGGTACATCCTGGGCCATTATAAAGTCACTTAACAAAGGTACATCCTGGACCATTATAAAGTCACTTAACAAAGGTACATCCTGGACCATTATAAAGTCACTTAACAAAGATACATCCCAGGCCATTATAAAGTCACTTAACAAAGGTACATCCTGGGCCATTATAAAGTCACTTAACAAAGGTACATCCTGGACCATTATAAAGTCACTTAACAAAGATACATCCCAGGCCATTATAAAGTCACTTAACAAAGGTACATGCCAGGCCATTATAAAGTCACTTAACAAAGGTACATCCTGGGCCATTATAAAGTCACTTAACAAAGGTACATCCTGGGCCATTATAAAGTCACTTAACAAAGGTATGTCCTGGGCCATTATAAAGTCACTTAACAAAGGTACATCCTGGGCCATTATAAAGTCACTTAACAAAGGTACATCCTGGTCCATTATAATGTCACTTAACAAAGGTACATCCTGGACCATTATAAAGTCACTTAACAAAGGTACATCCTGGGCCATTATAAAGTCACTTAACAAAGGTACATCTGGGACCTATTTATAAAGTCACTTAACAAAGGTACATCCTGGGCCATTATAAAGTCACTTAACAAAGGTACATCCTGGGCCATTATAGTCACTTAACAAAGGTACATCCTGGGCCATTATAAAGTCACTTAACAAAGGTACATCCTGGACCATTATAAAGTCACTTAACAAAGGTACATCCTGGGCCATTATAAAGTCACTTGACAAAGGTACATCTTGGACCATTATAAAGTCACTTAACAAAGGTACATCCTGGGCCATTATAAAGTCACTTAACAAAGGTACATCCTGGACCATTATAAAGTCACTTAACAAAGGTACATCTTGGACCATTATAAAGTCACTTAACAAAGGTACATCCTGGACCATTATAAAGTCACTTAACAGAGGTACATCTTGGACCATTATAAAGTCACTTAACAAAGGTACATCCTGGACCATTATAAAGTCACTTAAAGGTACATCCTGGACCATTATAAAGTCACTTAACAGAGGTACATCTTGGACCATTATAAAGTCACTTAACAAAGGTACATCTTGGGCCATTATAAAAGTACATGATGAAACAAATGTCCGGTAAATATTTCCTTTCCAAGTTGTTGATCAATTATGAATTTTTGTCATTACTGTTTAGTATTTTAGTTGACAAATAGTGTTTTGTAATATGTAGAGTTTTTTTGTACCAGTAAATGTAAGTTAGTGTACTTTGGATAAACGGTTTTGTAATTATATTATCCTTGTTTTATTGGTGTTTTATGGAGCAGAGGAGAGAGAGAGAGAGAGAGAGAGAGAGAGAGAGAGAGAGAGAGAGAGAGAGAGAGAGAGAGAGAGAGAGAGAGAGAGAGAGAGAGAGAGAGAGAGAGAGAGAGAGAGAGGAGAGAGAGAGAGAGAGAGAGAGAGAGAGAGAGAGAGAGAGAGAGAGAGAGAGAGAGAGAGAGAGAGAGAGAGAGAGAGAGAGAGAGAGAGAGAGAGAGAGAGAGAGAGAGAGAGAGAGAGAGAGAGAGAGAGAGAGAGAGAGAGAGAGAGAGAGAGAGAGAGAGAGAGAGAGAGAGAGAGAGAGAGAGAGAGAGAGAGAGAGAGAGAGAGAGAGAGAGAGAGAGAGAGAGAGAGAGAGAGAGAGAGAGAGAGAGAGAGAGAGAGAGAGAGACAGAGAGAGAGAGAGAGAGAGAGAGAGAGAGAGAGAGAGAGAGAGAGAGAGAGAGAGAGAGAGAGAGAGAGATATACATGATAATATGTATGTACCTGGAAAATACTCAAGGTCCTGGTCCCAAATCTACACACTGCCATAACAACATACTGGAGTGAGAAATATAGGAGGAAGTGTAAAATAAACCCATTGAAGCTGCACTAATTTCTGTCAGTAACACTACAAAGCAAAAATCCGGTAGTTACAGTATTTCAAAATTACTAAGCAAGAGGATATTACCAATCCTGGGAACTGGTGTTACTCGACGCCAGCAGGTCCCTCTATAGCCTCACCTCCTTAGTTCCATTACTCCTACTACTACTACTACCACCATCTCTCCCCACGCGTCACCTCACCTGCCTCCTGCCACTATATATATATATATATATACATATATATATATATATATATATATATATATATATATATATATATATATATATATATATATATATATATATATATATATATATATATATGTATGTATGTTTTTCTTAGTTTTCTCTGTATTAGGACTGAAGAAGTCACTCGTGGCGAAACGTTTCCTTTAATAAATGTCCTGAACTGTACATAAGTGTCTTTTTCCACATCTTGTCGGTATCACCATACCATTTCCTCACTGTAGTCACTGCTCTCGTGTCTTCACATCAAACAGGCAAATGTTACTGTCTGCTAGATGGTTTGTATATAAGATCAAATGAATAGATCTTTGATTATGCAGCATCCTTGGCTGGGGTTGAACTAGAGTAAAAAACATGATAGTTATATAATTTTTTTTTTTGATGTTCTGGTGTTAGTATTAGCAAAGTAGGAATAATTAGGAGATTCAGAGACCTGGTTAGTGTGACTTTGAGTCCTGGAAGTGGGAAGTACAGTACCTGTACTCTGAAGGATGGGTGAGGATGTTACAGTTCTACAGGTGGGAAGTACAGTACCTACACTCTGAAGGATGGGTGAGGATGTTACAGTTCTGGAGGTGGGAAGTACAATACCTGCACTCTGAAGGATGGGTGAGGATGTTACAGTTCTGGAGGTGGGAAGTACAATACCTGCACTCTGAAGAATGGGCAAGATGAAGGATAACAGTTCTGGAGGTAAGACAGTACTGCACTCTGAAGAATGGGTGAGAACAGTTCGAGGTGGGAAGTACAATACCTGCACTCTGAAGGATGGGTGAAGATGTTACAGTTCTGGAGGTGGGAAGTACAGTACCTGCACTCTGAAGGATGGGTGAAGATGTTACAGTTCAAAGGGTCACATTAAATGTAGTGTTACATTGCTTCTGACAAACAGCTATTGAATGAATGATAATGAATGTCTTTCCTATTTTATTTAATTGCCCCATCATGGTGGGAGACGACTGATATGTAAAAAAATATATGTAATCTTTTTCTGTATTATTTTTCAGGTCTCTGTATTAAAAATACTGCTACACAGTTTTGAATGGCAGATGACCAATTGCTGGATAATCAATGATGTATTTATTTAGCCACACAGTTGTGTGCATGATAATTTGTATAAATAATGTGTATAAATGTGTAGGATGAGGATCCTCCGTGACCCCAATGGAAATAAGTCACTCTGTCTGACTTTTTTGGGTTATCCCAGGTTCTCTACACATATGTTGCTATGTATGATAATTCTATGTAACTGTATTTGTGTATACCTGAATAAACTTACTTACTTACACTGTATATCTCTGAATTCATATAGGTAACGAATAACAGCATTTTTATGCCTTTCTCATAATTCAGTGTTATACAGCAGCATTGTACAATCAGTGCCATTTTGTGATGTAGTGCTTGTGAGGTCACTGAGGGAGACATAACTCCAGTAATGTGTCACACACCTTGCCTTGGCAAATAGCTGTCAGACACCTCTCGGCTTAAGTCAGGTCTTTTGTTCTTGAACTGGTGTCAGGTTGTAACATGTGGTCTATGCCTTATGGGGAAGGGAAGGGGGTGCTTTAAGGACCATATAAGCTCAAGGAAACAGCTAGAGAGAGAGGTTGGTGACAGGTCCGGTGAGCGGGAGCCCTGGACAGTCGTGTGTGTAGTGGACTACGCATTGCGAATCTCGGGTCAGCTGGTCGGCGAATTAAGAGTGAGCACAATTCCATGTTACTGATAACATCTACCCTTTCTCTGGTAATAAGTCTCATAGGTCAGTTGTTATATTATGTGATTTTCCATCAGGATATGTTGTATTCTTGCTCTTTATGTTATTAAGTAAACTATAGCCATAGTTCCCATTTTTATTTGTACCCTCATATGCCATTTCATATTCTGTTAAGCAGTGGGATAATACAGGAGATGGGTTCACTTGCTGGGATACCTCAGGCAGAGTGGGTAAAGGTCTCACAATTTTCAGAAGTTTTTTTTTCAATGTGCCAACCATCCCAGGCAGGGTGACCTAAAAAGAAAAACGAAAGTTTTTTTTTTATATTTAGTGATGTATACAGGAGGTGGTGTTACTAGCCCCTTGCTGCTGGCATTTTAGTAGCCTCTTATGACACATGACTTTGAGGAAAAATTATTTTCTTATGCTTAGGTGTTGCTGGCATAGCAGTGTGGTACAGTTGTCTTAGTCATGGAACAATGATGTATAAAGCCAGGATTACCTTACATTTATCATTTACAAGTCATAGTAATGGTATAGACATGTACAATATTGTACAGTACAGTGGTACCTCGGGATATGAAATTAATTAGTTCCAGAAGGCTGTTTGAGTGCCGATACCAAACGAATTTGTTCCCATAAGGAATAATGTAAATTAATCTGTTTCAAACCCTGAAAAATACACTTAGAAAAGCACTTACATAAATACACTTACATAATTGTTCGAGTTTTGAGCTGTTTGTATCCCGAGGTACTACTGTACTTTGGTTAGTGTGGATCTAGTGGGCCCAGAGATTTTAATATAAGTATTCTTTCTTTCTTTCAACACACCAGCCGTTTCCCACCGAGGCAGGGTGGCCCAAAAGAAAAAACGAAAGTTTTTCCATTTACATTCAGTAATATATACAGGAGAAGGGGTTATTAGCCCCTTGCTCCCGGCATTTTAGTCGCCTCTTACAACACGCATGACTTACAGAGGAAGAATTCTGTTCCACTTCCCCATGGAGATAAAAGGAATAAACAAGAACAAGAACTAGAAAGAAAATAGAAGAAAACCCAGAGAGGTGTGTATATATATGCTTGTACATGTATGTGTAGTGTGACCTAAGTGTAAGTAGAAGTAGCAAGACATCACTGAAATCTTCCATGTTTATGAGACAGACAAAAGACACCAGCAATCCTACCATCATGTAAAACAATTACAGGCTTTCATTTTACACTCGCATGGCAGGATGGTAGTACCTTCCTGGGTGGATGCTGTCTACCAACCTACTACCACAGGACGGTAGTACCTCCCTGGACGGTTGCTGTCTACCAACCTACTACCACAGGACGGTAGTACCTCCCTGGGTGGTTGCTGTCTACCAACCTACTACCACAGGACGGTAGTACCTCCATGGGTGGTTGCTGTCTACCAACCTACTACCTAGGAATATCAGCCACAAATTTGTTTACTGACATGGTCTTAGGAACGGAACTCCATCGTTAAGTGAGGAGAGGCTGTATAACAGTACCAGGAAGTTAAGTGAGGAGAGGCTGTATAACAGTACCAGGAAGTTAAGTGAGGAGAGGCTGTATAACAGTACCAGGAAGTTAAGTGAGGAGAGGCTGTATAACAATACCAGTAAGTTAAGTGAGGAGAGGCTGAATAACAGTACCAGGAAGTTAAGTGAGGAGAGGCCGTATAACAGTACCAGGAAGTTAAGTGAGGAGAGGCTGTATAACAGTACCAGGAAGATAAGTGAGAAGAGGCTGTATAACAGTACCAGGAAGTTAAGTGAGGAGAGGTTGTATAACAGTACCAGGAAGCTAAGTGAGGAGAGGCTGTATAACAGTACCAGGAAGTTAAATGAGGAGAGGCTGTATAACAGTACCAGGAAGTTAAGTGAGGAGAGGTTGTATAACAGTACCAGGAAGCTAAGTGAGGAGAGGCTGTATAACAGTACCAGGAAGTTAAATGAGGAGAGGCTGTATAACAGTACCAGGAAGTTAAGTGAGGAGAGGCTGTATAACAGTACCTGGAAGTTAAGTGAGGAGAGGCTGTATAACAGTACCAGGAAGTTAAGTGAGGAGAGGCTGTATAACAGTACCAGGAAGTTTAGTGAGGAGAGGCTGTATAACAGTACCAGGAAGTTAAGTGAGGAGAGGCTATATAACAGTACCAGGAAGTTAAGTGAGGAGAGGCTGTATAACAGTACCAGGAAGTTAAGTGAGGAGAGGCTGTATAACAGTACCAGGAAGATAAGTGAGAAGAGGCTGTATAACAGTACCAGGAAGTTAAGTGAGGAGCGGCACTATAACAGTACCAGGAAGTTAAGTGAGGAGAGGCTGTATAACAGTACCAGGAAGTTAAGTGAGGAGAGGCTGTATAACAGTACCAGGAAGTAAAGTGAGGAGAGGCTGTATAACAGTACCAGGAAGTTAAGTGAGGAGAGGCTGTATAACAGTACCAGAAAGTTAAGTGAAAAGAGGCTGTATAACAGTACGAGGAAGTTTAGTGAGGAGAGGCTGTATAACAGTACCAGGAAGTTAAGTGAGGAGAGGCTGTATAACAGTACCAGGAAGTTAAGTGAGGAGAGGCTGTACAACAGCACCAGGAAGTTAAGTGAGGAGAGGCTGTATAACAGTACCAGGAAGTTAAGTGAGGAGAGGCTGTATAACAGTACCAGGAAGTTAAGTGAGGAGAGGCTGTATAACAGTACCAGGAAGTTAAGTGAGGAGAGGCTATATAACAGTACTAGGAAGTTAAGTGAGGAGAGGCTGTATAACAGTACCAGGAAGTTAAGTGAGGAGAGGCTATATAACAGTACCAGGAAGTTAAGTGAGGAGAGGCTATATAACAGTACCAGGAAGTTAAGTGAGGAGAGGCTGTATAACAGTACCAGGAAGTTAAGTGAGGAGAGGCTATATAACAGTACCAGGAAGTTAAGTGAGGAGAGGCTGTATAACAGTACCAGGAAGTTAAGTGAGGAGAGGCTGTATAACAATACCAGTAAGTTAAGTGAGGAGAGGCTGTATAACAGTACCAGGAAGTTAAGTGAGGAGAGGCTGTATAACAGTACCAGGAAGTTAAGTGAGGAGAGGCTGTATAACAGTACCAGGAAGATAAGTGAGGAGAGGCTGTATAACAGTACCAGGAAGTTAAGTGAGGAGAGGCTGTATTACAGTACCAGGAAGATAAGTGAGGAGAGGCTGAATAACAGTACCAGGAAGTTAAGTGAGGAGAGGCTGTATAACAATACCAGTAAGTTAAGTGAGGAGAGGCTATATAACAGTACCAGGAAGTTAAGTGAGGAGAGGTTGTGTAACAGTACCAGGAAGTTAAGTGAGGAGAGGCTGTGTAACAGTACCAGGAAGTTAAGTGAGGAGAGGTTGTATAACAGTACCAGGAAGCTAAGTGAGGAGAGGCTGTATAACAGTACCAGGAAGTTAAATGAGGAGAGGCTGTATAACAGTACCAGGAAGTTAAGTGAGGAGAGGCTGTATAACAGTACCTGGAAGTTAAGTGAGGAGAGGCTGTATAACAGTACCAGGAAGTTAAGTGAGGAGAGGCTGTATAACAGTACCAGGAAGTTTAGTGAGGAGAGGCTGTATAACAGTACCAGGAAGTTAAGTGAGGAGAGGCTATATAACAGTACCAGGAAGTTAAGTGAGGAGAGGCTGTATAACAGTACCAGGAAGTTAAGTGAGGAGAGGCTGTATAACAGTACCAGGAAGATAAGTGAGAAGAGGCTGTATAACAGTACCAGGAAGTTAAGTGAGGAGCGGCACTATAACAGTACCAGGAAGTTAAGTGAGGAGAGGCTGTATAACAGTACCAGGAAGTTAAGTGAGGAGAGGCTGTATAACAGTACCAGGAAGTAAAGTGAGGAGAGGCTGTATAACAGTACCAGGAAGTTAAGTGAGGAGAGGCTGTATAACAGTACCAGAAAGTTAAGTGAAAAGAGGCTGTATAACAGTACGAGGAAGTTTAGTGAGGAGAGGCTGTATAACAGTACCAGGAAGTTAAGTGAGGAGAGGCTGTATAACAGTACCAGGAAGTAAAGTGAGGAGAGGCTGTATAACAGTACCAGGAAGTTAAGTGAGGAGAGGCTGTATAACAGTACCAGAAAGTTAAGTGAAAAGAGGCTGTATAACAGTACGAGGAAGTTTAGTGAGGAGAGGCTGTATAACAGTACCAGGAAGTTAAGTGAGGAGAGGCTGTATAACAGTACCAGGAAGTTAAGTGAGGAGAGGCTGTACAACAGCACCAGGAAGTTAAGTGAGGAGAGGCTGTATAACAGTACCAGGAAGTTAAGTGAGGAGAGGCTGTATAACAGTACCAGGAAGTTAAGTGAGGAGAGGCTGTATAACAGTACCAGGAAGTTAAGTGAGGAGAGGCTATATAACAGTACTAGGAAGTTAAGTGAGGAGAGGCTGTATAACAGTACCAGGAAGTTAAGTGAGGAGAGGCTATATAACAGTACCAGGAAGTTAAGTGAGGAGAGGCTATATAACAGTACCAGGAAGTTAAGTGAGGAGAGGCTGTATAACAGTACCAGGAAGTTAAGTGAGGAGAGGCTATATAACAGTACCAGGAAGTTAAGTGAGGAGAGGCTGTATAACAGTACCAGGAAGTTAAGTGAGGAGAGGCTGTATAACAATACCAGTAAGTTAAGTGAGGAGAGGCTGTATAACAGTACCAGGAAGTTAAGTGAGGAGAGGCTGTATAACAGTACCAGGAAGTTAAGTGAGGAGAGGCTGTATAACAGTACCAGGAAGATAAGTGAGGAGAGGCTGTATAACAGTACCAGGAAGTTAAGTGAGGAGAGGCTGTATTACAGTACCAGGAAGATAAGTGAGGAGAGGCTGAATAACAGTACCAGGAAGTTAAGTGAGGAGAGGCTGTATAACAATACCAGTAAGTTAAGTGAGGAGAGGCTATATAACAGTACCAGGAAGTTAAGTGAGGAGAGGTTGTGTAACAGTACCAGGAAGTTAAGTGAGGAGAGGCTGTGTAACAGTACCAGGAAGTTAAGTGAGGAGAGGTTGTATAACAGTACCAGGAAGCTAAGTGAGGAGAGGCTGTATAACAGTACCAGGAAGTTAAATGAGGAGAGGCTGTATAACAGTACCAGGAAGTTAAGTGAGGAGAGGCTGTATAACAGTACCTGGAAGTTAAGTGAGGAGAGGCTGTATAACAGTACCAGGAAGTTAAGTGAGGAGAGGCTGTATAACAGTACCAGGAAGTTTAGTGAGGAGAGGCTGTATAACAGTACCAGGAAGTTAAGTGAGGAGAGGCTATATAACAGTACCAGGAAGTTAAGTGAGGAGAGGCTGTATAACAGTACCAGGAAGTTAAGTGAGGAGAGGCTGTATAACAGTACCAGGAAGATAAGTGAGAAGAGGCTGTATAACAGTACCAGGAAGTTAAGTGAGGAGCGGCACTATAACAGTACCAGGAAGTTAAGTGAGGAGAGGCTGTATAACAGTACCAGGAAGTTAAGTGAGGAGAGGCTGTATAACAGTACCAGGAAGTAAAGTGAGGAGAGGCTGTATAACAGTACCAGGAAGTTAAGTGAGGAGAGGCTGTATAACAGTACCAGAAAGTTAAGTGAAAAGAGGCTGTATAACAGTACGAGGAAGTTTAGTGAGGAGAGGCTGTATAACAGTACCAGGAAGTTAAGTGAGGAGAGGCTGTATAACAGTACCAGGAAGTTAAGTGAGGAGAGGCTGTACAACAGCACCAGGAAGTTAAGTGAGGAGAGGCTGTATAACAGTACCAGGAAGTTAAGTGAGGAGAGGCTGTATAACAGTACCAGGAAGTTAAGTGAGGAGAGGCTGTATAACAGTACCAGGAAGTTAAGTGAGGAGAGGCTATATAACAGTACTAGGAAGTTAAGTGAGGAGAGGCTGTATAACAGTACCAGGAAGTTAAGTGAGGAGAGGCTATATAACAGTACCAGGAAGTTAAGTGAGGAGAGGCTATATAACAGTACCAGGAAGTTAAGTGAGGAGAGGCTGTATAACAGTACCAGGAAGTTAAGTGAGGAGAGGCTATATAACAGTACCAGGAAGTTAAGTGAGGAGAGGCTGTATAACAGTACCAGGAAGTTAAGTGAGGAGAGGCTGTATAACAATACCAGTAAGTTAAGTGAGGAGAGGCTGTATAACAGTACCAGGAAGTTAAGTGAGGAGAGGCTGTATAACAGTACCAGGAAGTTAAGTGAGGAGAGGCTGTATAACAGTACCAGGAAGATAAGTGAGGAGAGGCTGTATAACAGTACCAGGAAGTTAAGTGAGGAGAGGCTGTATTACAGTACCAGGAAGATAAGTGAGGAGAGGCTGAATAACAGTACCAGGAAGTTAAGTGAGGAGAGGCTGTATAACAATACCAGTAAGTTAAGTGAGGAGAGGCTATATAACAGTACCAGGAAGTTAAGTGAGGAGAGGTTGTGTAACAGTACCAGGAAGTTAAGTGAGGAGAGGCTGTGTAACAGTACCAGGAAGTTAAGTGAGGAGAGGCTGTGTAACAGTACCAGGAAGTTAAGTGAGGAGAGGCTGTGTAACAGTACCAGGAAGTTAAGTGAGGAGAGGTTGTGTAACAGTACCAGGAAGTTAAGTGAGGAGAGGTTGTGTAACAGTACGAGAAAGTTAGAAAGACAATATATACTGACCTTTGATAATAAATAGCAGTAAAAATGTTATGTTAGAATCTTTTTTATGTTTGCAATTATTTAAGTTATCAAAATATTTTTAATATAAATGTAATAACTGCTTGATTAGGGCTACAACCATGTAAAACCATTATAGATTACACGTAGTCCGGGTTTATGTTGTTATAAATGCTGCACCTAGCAAGCTGTCACTAGTCCGGGTTTATGTCATCATAAATGCTGCACCTAACAAGCTGTAACTAGTCCGGGTTTATGTCATCATAAATGCTGCACATAACAAGCTGTCACTAGTCCGGGTTTATGTCATCATAAATGCTGCACCTAACAAGCTGTCACTAGTCCGGGTTTACGTCATCATAAATGCTGGACCTAACAAGCTGTCACTAGTCCGGGTTTATGTCATCATAAATGCTGGACCTAACAAGCTAGTTGAACTGGCAGTAAATCTATTTAGACTCGTTTTACTTTTTTTCTTAACTGAAATTAACTTTTTTCTTTATTTCAGCACGACACAATGTTGTTCAACTTTATACTGACCCACCACTGTGCTTCCCACTTTATACTGACCCACCACTGTGCTTCCCACTTTATACTGACCCACCACTGTGCTTCCCACTTTATACTGACCCACCACTGTGCTTCCCACTTTATACTGACCCTCCACTGTGCTTCCCACTTTATACTGACCCACCACTGTGCTTCCCACTTTATACTGACCCACCACTGTGCTTCACACTTTATACTGACCCACCACTGTGCTTCCGACTTTATACTGACCCACCAATGTGCTTCCCTCTTTATACTGACCCACCACTGTGCTTCCCACTTTATACTGACCCACCACTGTGCTTCCCACTTTATACTGACCCACCACTGTGCTTCCCACTTTACACTGACCCACCACTGTGCTTCCCTCTTTATACTGACCCTCCACTGTGCTTCCAACTTTATACTGACCCACCACTGTGCTTCCCACTTTATACTGACCCACCACTGTGCTTCCCACTTTATACTGACCCACCACTGTGCTTCCCACTTTATACTGACCCTCCACTGTGCTTCCAACTTTATACTGACCCACCACTGTGCTTCCCACTTTATACTGACCCACCACTGTGCTTCCCACTTTATACTGACCCACCACTGTGCTTCCCACTTTATACTGACCCTCCACTGTGCTTCCCACTTTATACTGACCCACCACTGTGCTTCCCACTTTATACTGACCCTCCGCTGTGCTTCCCACTTTATACTGACAGTCCACTGTGCTTCCCACTTTATACTGACCCACCACTGTGCTTTCCACTTTATACTGACCCACCACTGTGCTTCCCACTATATACTGACCCACCACTGTGCTTCCCACTTTATACTGACCCTGCACTGTGCTTCCCACTTTATACTGACCCTCCACTGTGCTTCCCACTTTATACTGACCCTCCACTGTGCTTCCCACTTTATACTGACCCACCACTGTGCTTCCCACTTTATACTGACCCACCACTGTGCTTCCAACTTTATACTGACCCACCACTGTGCTTCCCACTTTATACTGACACTCCACTGTGCTTCCCACTTTATACTGACCCACCACTGTGCTTCCCACTTTATACTGACCCAACACTGTGCTTCCCACTTTATTCTGACCCTCCACTGTGCTTCCCACTTTATACTGACCCACCACTGTGCTTCCCACTTTATACTGACCCACGACTGTGCTTCCCACTTTATACTGACCCACCACTGTGCTTCCCACTTTATACTGACCCACCACTGTGCTTCCCACTTGATACTGACCCACCACTGTGCTTCCCACTTTATACTGACCCTCCACTGTGCTTCCCACTTTATACTGACCCACAACTGTGCTTCCCACTTTATACTGACCCACCACTGTGCTTCCCACTTTATACTGACCCACCACTGTGCTTCCCACTTTATACTGACCCTCCACTGTGCTTCCCACTTTATACTGACCCACCACTGTGCTTCCCACTTTATACTGACCCACCACTGTGCTTCCCACTTTATATTGACCCACCACTGTGTTTCCCACTTTATACTGACCCACCAATGTGCTTCCACTTTATACTGACCCACCACTGTGCTTCCCACTTTATACTGACCCACAACTGTGCTTCCCACTTTATACTGACCCACCACTGTGCTTCCCACTTTATACTGACCCACCACTGTGCTTCCCACTTTATACTGACCCACCACTGTGCTTCCCACTTTATACTGACACACCACTGTGCTTCCCATTTTATACTGACCCACCACTGTGCTTCCCACTTTATACTGACCCACCACTGTGCTTCCCACTTTATAATGACCCACCACTGTGCTTCCCAGTTTATACTGACCCACCACTGTGCTTCCCACTTTATACTGACCAACCACTGTGCTTCCCACTTTACACTGACCCACCACTGTGCTTCCCACTTTATACTGACCCACCACTGTGCTTCCCACTTTATACTGACCGACCACTGTGCTTCCCACTTTATGCTGACCCTCCTCTGTGCTTCCCACTTTATACTGACCCACCACTGTGCTTCCCACTTTATACTGACCCACCACTGTGCTTCCCACTTTATACTGACCCTCCACTGTGCTTCCCACTTTATACTGACCCACCACTGTGCTTCCAACTGTATACTGACCCACCACTGTGCTTCCCACTTTATACTGACCCACCACTGTGCTTCCCACTTTATACTGACCCACCACTGTGCTTCCAACTGTATACTGACCCACCACTGTTCTTCCCACTTTAAACTGACCCTCCACTGTTCTTCCTACTTTATACTGACCCACCACTGTGCTTCCCACTTTAAACTGACCCTCCACTGTGCTTCCCACTTTATACTGACCCACCACTGTGCTTCCCATTTTATACTGACCCACCACTGTGCTTCCCACTTTATACTGACCCACCACTGTGCTTCCCACTTTATACTGACCCACCACTGTGCTTCCCACTTTATACTGACCCACCACTGTGCTTCCCACTTTATACTGACCCACCACTGTGCTTCCCACTTTATACTGACCCACAACTGTGCTTCCCACTTTATACTGACCCACCACTGTGCTTCCCACTTTATACTGACCCACCTCTGTGCTTCCCACTTTATACTGACCCACCACTGTGCTTCCCACTTTATACTGACCCACCACTGTGCTTGCCACTTTATACTGACCCACCACTGTGCTTCCCACTTTATACTGACCCACCACTGTGCTTCCCACTTTATACTGACCCTCCACTGTGCTTCCCACTTTATACTGACCCACCACTCTGCTTCCCACTTTATACTGACCCTCCACTGTGCTTCCCACTTTATACTTACCCACCACTGTGTTTCCCACTTTATACTGACCCACCAATGTGCTTCCACTTTATACTGACCCACCACTGTGCTTCCCACTTTATACTGACCCACAACTGTGCTTCCCACTTTATACTGACCCACCACTGTGCTTCCCACTTTATACTGACCCACCACTGTGCTTCCCACTTTATACTGACCCACCACTGTGCTTCCCACTTTATACTGACCCACCACTGTGCTTCCCACTTTATACTGACCCACCACTGTGCTTCCCACTTTATACTGACCCAACACTGTGCTTCCCACTTTATACTGACCCACCACTGTGCTTCCCTCTTTATACTGACCCACCACTGTGCTTCCCACTTTATACTGACCCACCACTGTGCTTCCCACTTTATACTGACCCACCAATGTGCTTCCCACTTTATACTGACCCACCACTGTGCTTCCCACTTTATACTGACCCACCACTGTGCTTCCCAATTTATACTGACCCACCACTGTGCTTCCCACTTTATACTGACCCACCACTGTGCTTCCCACTTTATACTGTCCCACCACTGTGCTTCCCACTTTATACTGACCCATCACTGTGCTTCCGACTTTATACTGACCCACCACTGTGCTTCCCACTTTATACTGACCCACCACTGTGCTTCCCACTTTATACTGTCCCACCACTGTGCTTCCCACTTTATACTGACCCACCACTGTGCTTCCCACTTGATACTGAACCACCACTGTGCTTCCCACTTTATACTGACCCACCACGGTGCTTCCCACTTTATACTGACCCACCACTGTGCTTCCCAATTTATACTGACCCACCACTGTGCTTCCCACTTTATACTGACCCTCCACTGTGCTTCCCACTTTATACTGACCCAGCACTATGCTTCCCACTTTATACTGACCCTCCACTGTGCCTCCCACTTTATACTGACCCACCACTGTGTTTCCCACATTATACTGACCCACCAATGTGCTTCCCACTTTATACTGACCCACCACTGTGCTTCCCACTTTATACTGACACACCACTGTGCTTCCCACTTTATACTGACCCACCACTGTGCTTCCCACTTTATACTGACCCTCCACTGTGGTTCCCACTTTATACTGACCCACCACTGTGCTTCCCACTTTA